>NW_026273326.1:300000-437500 GCF_020536995.1 Dreissena polymorpha | reverse complement strand
AAATTAGTAATCGAGCCGACAATGACCAATCGAGCTCTCGTAATGCAGCATCGGTAAACGACCTGTTTAAGGAAAGTTCCTAAGGTAGATATTTGTGATATTCTGGTATTAAAGAAACTAATAGCTATGTTTTAAATATCATTAATATATCAGATATCAGCTACTTACATGTTTCTTTTCATTTTGTTTTCGATAAACAAAGCATCATGTCCAATTAATTTTTTATACTTCTATAAAATTGTATTGATACATATTTAATTGAAAGCGACCACCGAATACTCCTATTTTGTAAAATGAAAATCACCATATATATAAATACGATTGATATAAATAGTGATTGCCCATATGCACTTCCGTACATCATATACTAGATTACGACTGATTAGAGATAACGAACTTGTCACATGTGTGTATTGATTGTATTGGATTATATACTTGATCGAGTCTGAGTTAATATTATGGCTTCTTTGAAAAATGAAGAAGCAGTCGAAACATCTAACCACATGGAGAAATGTTCACTTAATGGAGAAGTGACAAACAACGTAACACACAATGGGCCTGCTTCTGAAAGAAACAAACTTGAGGCTGTTCCGGAATTCGGAAATGAAATTCGAAAGGAGTTTATGCTACGACCGAACAGTGTGTTTCTAAACCACGGATCGTACGGTAGCATGCCGAGATGTGTGCACGAACGGCAGGTTAGGTAAGTGTTGACTTAAATACGATCTTTATGTTTCAGTCGTATCACCTGCTAACCAGCGTTAACCGGTTCGTTTAACAACTACAGTATGGTGGCCGGTTCAAGTCATGTTAATTTTGGGCGGGTATAAAACGATCGAAGGACTAGTCAAAGCGCAGCCAATATAGGCATATGTGGAAAACACAGCCAATATACATAAAGAAAGTCTGGATAATGTTTTAAAAAACTATATAATGATTCTCAATCAAAATTACTCCGGTTTTATTTTTTGATATTATAGTTTTGTGACTTTATCTTTTCAAACGTCGAATTTAATATAAATTTTCTGGTACACATTACAGCTATTAATGAATCAAACGTATATAAAAGCTCACTTTTGGAAATAAATAAATATATAGTTTAATAGTATAATGTATAAATTACACCGTCTGGTTGAAACACGAACATAATTTAAAAAGTATTTATGTTTCCAGAATCGGTAGCCCAGATAGAACGGTAAGATAAACACAAAAAAGAAATACGAAATATCTATGTATTATAAAACTAAATTTATATTATATTATTGTATAACAACTGAACATGTTAAATAAATTATACTATTTCTAACTATTAAAAAGTATTGAATGCATTATTAGTCTATGTATTGAAACAATTATTCAATGAAGGACTTTTAAACATAGACTATAACAAACGTTTTATTACAATAAATAAGAAAACAATATACATGACACAATAAAATCGACAATATTATCGAAATGAAAAGTAATGTGCAATCTTTCTAAAAATACATTGTGTATTTTCAAAGAACTTATAATACAAAAATAATACCGACAACGTTATACTTGCTATCTAGACACAAATACATGTGAGCATGTGAGGAATGCTACCTTTAACTTTTTTTTTTGTTATACAATTTAGTCACTGTTTGATGAAGGTACAATTTTCAAGTTAAATATGCGAGGCGATATAACTAAAACATAATGATACATAATAATACTCCTTTAGTCGTTAATTATATTTTTTCATTTAAAGCCCAAGTCCCATACAGATGCCGGATATATCCGGCCCGATTCGGCATGTAAACGTGTAGCCGCCGTGTGGCTCCGTGTCGATCCTTGTAGGTCCTGGAACGTCCGGCATTGTCCTTGGGGATCCGGGAGGCCAACACGGCAGTCCGGCGACCGCCGTATCTATGCCTTGGTTGTCAGTGTGCGTCGTTGTCATGTAACTAATTTACTGTCCTGAAACGCCAGATGAGTGGAGGAAGATCGCCAAGCAGTTCAGCTGCACAACTGTTGTGGTGCCTTGGACGGTAAAAAGATCGCCATACAGTGTCATCGGCGTTGTGGCTCCTTGTACTACAACTACAAAGGTCACTATTCCATAATCCTCATGGCCTTGTTCGACGCCGACTACAAGTGTATTTGGGCGGAAGTAGGTATAAAGGCTCCATAGCTACGCTTAACACCCCTAAATGCATCGCACAGGCAAATCAGGGACGACACTTTCCGCTTTAATGGATTTTGAATTTTAAGGAGGTCGCTTCTTAACGAAGCAAGTCTTTGTAGAAAGTGTCTGTCCTGATCAGCCTGTGCGGACCGCACCGGCTAACCTGGGACGACCCTTTACGCACATGCAATAAGCCTAGTTTTCCCAGATTGCGACTCATTAGTATGTTGTAACCTTCAGGTACCTTGTTGAGATGGAGAGCCACCCGGACACCTGGTTCCGATACAACATGTACGGCTACATGAAGGCCACTATAGGTCGGGTGGCAGAGTTCATGGGTATACGTATGGAGGACACCTTCATGTTACAAAACGTCACCAAAGGTAATAGTCGGGCGACAGGCATTTGTAGCTCGAGTATTACAGTAGCATACATTTGCAGCACAACCATTAAAGTTTCGTTAGATTACCATTATTATTTATTTTATTCTCCATTTCAAAATTCGTAACCTACTCCGCCATTACCGGAAGTCTGATGTTATCTATATGCTTCTCAAATGCATATTTTATGAAACCCTAAATATAGTGTCTACATATTACTTATTTGCTCTTATTTTAATTCAAACAATTTTGTACATGATGTTTGAACACTTCTCATAGTAGTTTGTGTTTATAAACAGAATCGTGTTTGTATTGTACTGATGCACTTTGGCTATATTTTGTTTATTTGTATTTAAATGGTCAAAGGCGTTTTGCCAATATTCCAATAAAATCTTGATACTATATTCTAGCGGCCAATACCGTTCTGAAGACGTTCCCGTTCCATTCCGGTGACGCTGTGCTTGTCAACTCGCTGACGTACGGTGCCGTCAACGTCGCCGCGCGCGCCACGACAGCGGCGTCTCTGAACGGTATGTGTGCGTCAATTAGGTTCCTTCTGTCGTGCTTGTAATTGTTACCGAGACTGCTGGTGCTGCAACTACTGCTGCAACTACTGCTGCTACTATTGCTGTTATTTCTATTGTTTCTATTCGCCTTGGTTTCATATTTTGTTTGTGTTTTTTTAACATAATAATATGGATGTGCATTTTCGAGGCTCCTGTTTATAGTGTTTGCCAGTGGTGTTTCTAAAAGTATATGTAAACTGTACTCGTTGGTCAACGCCCGACCATTCGAGTGTTTTTGTATTTTAAAGTTTATGTAATACTTCCGCGCCTGAGGCTGCATTATGTGTGGACCCGCACGACCGTTCGATGTCTCAGAACATGAACAGTTTTATATCTAATTGTATATCATAGCGAGATGAGTTTGACGTTGTGTAAAACTATTTTAAAAAATACATTATATTTATGTTCATCGCTTGCACTACAATACACTTTTTAAAATAAACGAAAAGTTTCTTTTCTGATCTCTGTGGTTTCCGCTTATGTACACGAGGCACACATAACACTTACATTAAGCCATATCTTTCATTTTTATTAGCTCGACTATTATATATGAAATATATATAGTGGAGCTATCCTACTCACCCCGGCGTCAGCGTTTCCGTTTCCGTTAGCGTGCAAGTGTTAAAGTTTTCGCACTACCCCCATTATTTTCATTGTCCCTTGACATATTGCTTTTATATTTTGCATACTTGTTTACCAACATGACCCCAACCTATAAACAAGAGCAGACAACTGTATCAAGCATTTTGACAGAATTATGGCCCCTTTTATACTTAGAATATTCATATTATTGATAAATCTATGTTAAAGTAACAATCAAGCTCAAAAATATCGAGTATTTCGTTAAATAAAGCTAACCCATAAGAAAATCAATGTTCCTTTTAGCAAAATGCAAACTTTCAACGTTAGATGTTGTCTGGTATAATTGATTTAACGAGATGCAAAATGCTCGTTTTTATTTTTTTGTGGCCACAAATAATTCCATTTATATCTCCCGTGAAATATCCGAACATTTACGGGCGAACACGAGATTGGATACGGTAAGCGTCGGAAGCATGACGTAGCTCTCATGAATAATCATTCTGTGAAATCAAAATGAATTCTGGGTAACTGGAACTTAGCGAATGCGAAAATGGCTTGTATAAATTATGCAAATGAACGCAACCCGAATGAATCCGATCCTGACTCGAAAGCGAAAGTAAATTACATCGTGGAACGATATTTAGATATTTAGATGCTTAAAACTTGCCGAATGCTTGTAATATAACGTTTTTACATCAATGTTACTTGTTTTTAGGGTCTTCCTATTGTAATTTACCATCGTATGGTACTACTTGTTGTCGAATGTTTTTATATAGCATAGTACAGTAGCCGTATATATTGGTGAGCGTGATAGTGACTTTAAAATTTGCGTACTACCCCACATATTTTCCGTGTCCATTTACATATTGCTTTCATATTTTGCATACTTGTTAACAATCATGACCCCAACCTATAAACAAGAGCAGACAACTGTATCAAGCATTTTGACAGACTTATTGCCCCTTTTATACCTAGAATATGCATATTATTGATAAATCTATATTAAAGTGTGCGTACTACCCCAAATATTTCCTGTGTCCCTTGACATATTGCTTTCATGTTGTGCATGCTTGTTTACCAACATGACCCCAACCTATAAACAAGAGCAGACAACTGTATCAAGCATTTTGACAGAATTATGGCCCCTTTTATACTTAGAATATGCATATTATTGATAAATCTATGTTAAAGTTTGAGAAAACAACACTTACCTTACATACCACAATGCACTCCACCCAAACCATCCCCCACGCCCCTCCCCCCGAGAACCCCCCCCATCCCCCCTATTTTTTTTCTTATTTTTGAAAGATCATCTATTAAATGATCACACTCCCACAGAGCTCCAGATAAGGTTTTGTGAAATTCTTAAATAACTACCACATTTTCAAAAAGAATTCTTAACTCTGAAATTTTATTCTAAACGTAACTACTAAGTTTTGGAAAATAATTCTTATTTTTTCTAAATGACCTAAAAATAAATAATAATGGTTATTTTCATGCAAAAAAACTTTATTTATGCGAGTTCAACAGTGTCTTTTCAGTATTATAAAAGATTTATTTTTTAAATACCTTTATATGCCCAAACTGTGCTTAGATTGCATGCCTTAGATGAATTTTTACATATTTCACAATTAAAACGGGTCTCCCCTTCAATCTTTTCAACAATTAGCCACGGGACTTGTCCCTTCCACTCGTTCAATGTTTTTTTGTGGTAAGTTTGGACCCGTCGTGTCGCGTTTTTGTTTAGCTTTTCCGACTGTGTCGGCAACTGAACATACAACATCGTATAAGATCTTTTCTATAATGTCTTTCTTAACATTTAACTTCGGCTAACTTTGCGTACAATATGTTAAAAGCGTGTTTTTGGACGCTTTGCAGTTTTTTAGGACGTTCTCTGGGCGCCGCCATTGATTTTTAACCAGGTTTTCCAAAGGAAAAAACTGGTTATTAGATTGGCGAATGCGGGCGGGCTGGCTGGCTGGCTGGCTGGCTGGCTGGCTGGCTGGCGGGCTGGCGGGCTGGCGGGCGGGCGGAACAAGCTTGTCCGGGCCATAACTATGTCGTTCATTGTCAGATTTTAAAATCATTTGGCACATTTGTTCACCATCATTGGACGGTGTGTCGCGCAAAATAATTACGTCGATATCTCCAAGGTCAAGGTCACACTTTGAGTTCAAAGGTCAAAAATGGCCATAAATGAGCTTGTCCTGGCCATAACTATGTCATTCATTGTGAGATTTTAAAATCATTTGGCACATTTGTTCACCATCATGGGACGGTGTGTCGCACGAAAGAATCACGTCAATATCTCCAATGTCAAGGTCGCCACGACTAAAAATAGATTTAAAAAAAAAACTTACAAAGGGGGTTAATTTTGTTTGTTCATTTCAAAAGTTCAGTTTGAGTTTTCTCCCTTTATCAGATTTTTTTTCACAATGAAAACCTGGTTTTGTGACAATTTTGTCCCTTGTTGACAGATAGACTGTATACGCCGCTTTTATTGGAAAAAATAATTTGTTATACAAACCCGATAACCATTCTATATAAGCACCGCAAAGATCTTTAATACGCGAAAAGAACTCAATAAAAAAACGAAACGAACCGATGTAAAAATAATATTCGTAACTTGATTTTGTAATTCTTAATGGTACGACAAGATTTTAAAATAAATACGTAACGGACATGAAAATAATTCGTAATTACGAAAATACGACCCTTATCTGGAGCTCTGCACCCACATTATACCCCCCTCTCCCATCACCCCATTTTTTAATTATTTTTTGTTTTCTTATTTTTTAAAGATCATCTATTAAATGATCACACACCCACATTATACCCCGCTCTCAATGATGGCTTACGTTATACTGTCAAGCACTCGAAAAGTCGAGCGCGCTGTCCTCTGACAGCTCTTGTTTGTTTTCTTTCACATCCTTACAGCTTCTGATGACTATACAGTTTGAGAAAATACCCTTTTCGGACCTCTACAAACAGTTTGAACTAAATTTACTTTTGACAACATATTTGAGGTCACTTAATTTGAATACGAATACAATACCCCATCGGTTATGATCATTAGCACAACCACAACGAGAATGGGGCGTTTTTTTTAATAATAGTTACTACTATTCCTCTCGCGGCAACCGAAAGTGACACTTATTATTCTCGGTACGACTTCCCTTAGTCATTAAATGCACTCAGCGTTTTGATTCTTCTATTGTCTAGGCGCGCAGACTCTTTCACTGGACATCAACTTCCCAATTAACAGCGAGGATGAGGTGGTACAGAAATATGAGGACTTCCTTAAACAGCATCCGGAAGTGAAGCTGGTTATAGTTGGTAAGCGGTATTACACAAATTGATCGACAATATTTTTCACTTTGGGTACCCGTTTTAGTATGGCATATCAGCTTTGTGTATATCTCACCTTCTACAAAAAATGACTTAATCCCAATGGCTTAGAGCGGTCACGTGAACGAGGTGTATTTTCCATATACCCCGAGAAATTTCGATAAACGTACCAAGGTATAAAATGGCGTCTGTTTGATGAACTGCTGGATAAGTCATGCTATTACACACTGACATTAACATAGTATTCTATTTATCCTGCAGCATTAAAAACTACCGTTTAATTGTTAAACCAATAGCCAAAAGAGATTACATTAACTGCATCTAACTTTGCGTAGTAATATCAAAAATATTTTCAACTTACAAAATGTGTTCTCATATGTCAGACATGATGCAGCATTTATCATCGACGATATTGTTAATTTTTGTAGATAGTTTAAACATATTTATTTCTTATGGCATGTACAATTTATACAGATGTTACACAATATAAGCAGAAAAGGATTGAAACGAAAGAATCAAGTTCTTATATAGTTTCTCTCATTAGAATCAATATTTACACATGGAAGTGGCAGTGTTTAAAGACTATACATTTCATGATATATGCCAGTAGTAACAAGACGGGATATAAACATTTAAAAAAGTGAGGTGATCAAGGTAGGATGAAGGATTTTTGTAGATAAACAACTCTTCTGTTTAAATACTCTTTACTAACTGGAATATAATTTATAAAAGTCAAACCTCTGCTGGCTCTTGTTCTTTTCACCAAAATCGATGCATGGATTAAAATCACCATGTTTATTTTCGTGTAGTTTTGTTTGCTTCCATAGCGATCCTCTTTTTCGATTTTAACAGTTAGTGTAAGTAGGCAATTCTTTGTGGATAGACATTCTTGTTGAGTACTTTTTGTAAATTTGAAACAGAAGATTGATTTGTGTCTTTGACAACAACAACAACAACAAACACCGATTCTTCATGTCATTTCTCGTTTCAACAACCGTATTTAGGTGTATGGATAGTTACAATTACTACCTCCAGGAAAATGGGCAAATGTGTTCATAAACTGGCTAAATAGTTACCATAATTCATGTTATTATCATTATGATTACACTATGGGTCGTGCTCCGTGAAAAGGGGTTTAATGCATGTGCATAAAGTGTCATCTCAGATTAGCCTGTGCAATCCGCACAGGCTAATTAGGGACGACACTTTCCGCTTTATGATATTTTTTGTTTAAAGAAAGTCTCTTCTTAGCAAAAATCTATTTTAGGCGGAAAGTGTCGTACTTATTAACCTGTGCGGACTTCACAGGCTAATCTGAGACGACACTTTACGCACATGCATTAAAACCCCTTTTCACAGAGCACGGCTCATATTATGCAACGATTGGGAGCTAGGAAAAGACCAGTCCACACTCTAGGGCATCCTAAAGTCAATTCAAGACAGAAAGCGCTAGACTGCGCAGTAGCAACCAACAAGCCCAACTATGTTACATTAAGCAGAATATGATGACTGGTAGATGATTTTTTTCTCAACCAGAATCTTTCAGTTTAGATAGCGCTCATTGCACTGATGTTTTCATTTGTTCCAAGAGGTGGTAGGCGTTGGGGGGGGGGGTGGAGACGTCACTAGAACATATAAATGAATAAGCCTACGAACTGTAGATGGGAAAGGGGTGCTGACATACATTTAACTATCCAGCGGAAGTTTGTTGCAGGGGCTTCATTGCACACTCTGTTTGGAGAATAGTACACGCCCTCGGGGTTGAAGGACACGTGAGCAATCTTGCTGTCAGGTAGATTAAAGCTGAAAGAAGCTCATTGTAGCTGTGGTTGAAGCGGAGTGTCAGTAGCTGGAAGCCCAGCACGGTCAAAACCAATGGATCATGTTTGACAAACATTACTGCTCTGCCTCTCTGAGCCTGTCATTGTATTAAAAACAGAAAATGACGTTGTCGGTTGGTTCCTAGCTGATTATTAGCATCGTTCTGGTTGGAAAATTTGGCTGGCTTTATGTTAAGTGTCGTCCCAGATTAGCGTATGCAGTCCGCACAGGCTTATCAGGCCCCACACTTTCCGCAAACACTGGAATTTCGTTTAGAAGACACATCCTTTTAACGAAATATTCATTAACACGCGTCACTTTTATTTTTATTGTATTTTTTATTTAAAGGAACACTGTTCTTGACGAAAATCCAATTTATGGACGACACTTTGCGGACATGCATTAAACCCCCGTTTTCACAGAGCGCGGCCCCCGTTATCATTGTATATTTCAGACCACATAACGAGCCCCACGGCGGTGGTGATGCCAGTGAAGCGTATCGTACACGTGTGTCACGCGCACGGGGCGGTCGTGTTCGTGGATGCGGCGCACGTGCCCGGTCAGCTGCGACCGGATATACAGGACATCGACGCGGACTTCTACGCAGGTATAGATGTAGACTTAGGTACCGGTAGCCATTTTTGTACAACATCTTGTATTAGTGATGATAATACCTATGCGTTACTTTGCTATGTATTTGGTACTTTGCTATTTATTTGGTTATTGCGTATCATAAATATATTACTGAATGTGACTTTTTCATCTTTCCCCTGCGTACAATAGTTATATTACCGCTGGCTACTTTGTTCTTTTTTGCCCCTTGCTTTTCATTTTTATATAACTGCGTGTTCTGTTGCTCCTTCTTTGCACCCCTTGCGTACCATTATTATATTACAGTGTTCTACTTTGTCCGTTCTTTCTCCTTGTTCGCAGTGCCCATCACGACGTTAAAAGGTGTTCCAAAGAAATGTCACTTGAAAAGCTGTAACAAAAATGGATATTTCTAACCTAAATTCTGCCGAGTTAGAATTCTAGAGGTCTGTGTTCTTTGCCGTGTTTTTGTATATCTTCCTGCCCTTCGTGTACAACATATGGGTTTCATTGAGCCATATGAGAAAATGGGCCATGTCGATCCCTGTTCTTTTTAAAGGTGCTGGTAGTTCTACTTGTGAAGCTGATGGCGAGTTTTGGACAAATTTAGAATCATAACTTCAATTTCCATCTTTTTTTACTTAAAGATTTTAATATTGTTCTGTTTTGGTAAGCCGTAGTACTCGACGGAAACCCCACATGTCCTGTGTGGCGACCACTTGCAAAACTCACATGCTGCCGGGAACGGCATTTGACCCGGATCAACTAGGTGATAAGCGCCTGTACCAACCACCGCGCTAGCCGGACAGTCAACTTGATGGAATCACCGGCAATCAACCTGCTTTTATGTAAATTATTGTCGGTCCGGGGCAAGTCGTGTTTGGTCCGTATCGCTGCCGTGTCGTTGTCGTGTAGGTCCGGGATGGTCCGTGTATATGACGTGTTGGTCCGTATTTATCCGGGGCTATCCGTATCTCTGCCGAGTTGGTCCGGGACAGTCCGTGTAGGCGCCGTGTTGATTGCGTGTTGCTGCCGGCACTGTCCGTGTTGGTACGGGTGGGTCCGTTAAGATATCGTATTGTCACCGTGAGATGATCTTTGGAAGACCGTCGACGCTCAAACATTTAAAAATATCCAAGGATCGGCCAGGATCTTGGTCCGAGGAATTCGGAGCGATCCGGGACTACCGTGTTAATATTGGGCTGGGGCATCTAAATTATTTAGTTTGAACCTTTTTTAAACTTATGCATTTCATCTCTGTTTCGTTGGTTGTCTAGGTAATCTGCACAAGTGGGTATTCTGTCCTCGCTCCGCTGCGATCATCTGGCGCAACCCGAGCCGCCAGCACGCCTGGTTCAGACCTCTCGTTACCTCTGCATTCGAGCACCAAGGGCTGCACGAGGCGTTCGGATATGAAGGTAAAATATACAGAACCTGGTAACACACAACTTTGACGACCAGTTTAGCAAACAGCCGTTATTTTTGGGATCAAGTTATTTATTTGACTTTACTGTTAACCGTTTAATATATGCGTCCATTGTAAATAATTTTGTTTGATCATATAATTAGAAAGTGCTTTAGTATTTAATTTGGGTCTGATGCTAACAGACCGTAAACTTAACTATCCTTTACAGTATTGAGCAACCTGGTTTCTCTGTAATATCATTTTGGTTCGTTAGTGTATATGGAAAATATCATGTTACGAATGACTATATAGCTTTACTTCTTTTACTCCCGACACTGCCACTGCCGCCGCCACCACCAGCACCACCAACTCGGCATTCTCTGCCCCTCACCACAACCACCAACACCACGTAACAAAATAACAAACATTAACAAATAACAAACATAGAAAATACCACAAACAATCCAATCAACATACTAAACGCCTCACCGCATTTACTTTTTCTACCAAAAATACTGTCGTTACCAATATTGTTTTTTTTTAATTTTTGATCGCATCTAAGTTTTAATAAAAGATCCCGGAAGACCGATTCTGCAGTGGTTTTCGCCATTATATCTGTTAAAATGTCTATTATTTGACACCCAAATAAGATTTAAATATGCTATTGTTGTCGTTAAAGTGGTTAGCTAAACCAATAATTTCTAACACGAATTTATGAAGAAATTAAAGTACAATTGTTGAAACAACAAGCAAGCGCTGTCGTTGTACTCGAAGACTTCTCCCAACGATGTTTTCTCGAAATAACAAATATGTTTTTGCTTGTAAATTGTAAATTTTAGACTAACGAATAATGGCATGAAAACGTTGTCAGTCAATATCATTTTTTGTGTGTAAATTTTTACGTGCTCTCTGGATCAAGGTTATAAAACGACTGCTATTGCCTTTGAGTGGTTGCATCCAGTTAAGACAGCATTCAGAAAGACGACTTTGTTTTCCCACTGAGTCCCTTGTCCTCCGCTGTCTTAAATAATAGCCTCGCTCTGGGAAAATAGGGCTTAATGCATGTGCGAAAAGTATCGTTACAGATTAGCCCTGGCAGTCCGTACAAGCTAATCAGGCGCGACATCTTCCGCGTTGATTGAATTTTCGTATATAAGAGACTTTATTTTAAACGGAAAAATTCTTAAAAAAGGAAAGTGTCGTCCCAAATTAGCCTGTGCGAACTGTGCAAGCTAATCTGAGACGATACCTTGCGCTCATTTATTGAGCTTTTTTTCACAGTGCGCGGCTCAAATGTAGTAACAAACATATGCACCAAACCTCGAATTTCCAACAGAATGAACAGCTATTTTATTGGGATGTGTGTTTATCTGTGTTAATAAACTTCGCCTTTTCTATGAATGTCTTGATCGCAACCATTCTTTTTAATGCTGTAAAATCATGTTCTCGGTTGATCGTTATGTGCACGTGTACATATATTTAAATGCGGTTGTTCTCTTCACATGTGAGTGGAATATCTCTGACAAAATATGTTCTACGAAAAATATGATTTTCGAAAAAACAAGAAATGTGTTTGTCAGAAACACTATGTCCCCTTGTGCGCCGCTTTGATTTAGTTTTTTGATGAGATACATATGCATGCCAAATATCAAGTTGCTATCTTCAATATTGCAAAAGTTATTGCAAATGTTAAAGTTGGCGCAAACCAACCAACCAACAGACCAACAGACCAACAGACAGGGGCAAAAACAATATGTCCCCCACTATAGTGGTGGGGGACATAAAAATTCCTTGAAAAATATTATCTTACGGTTCGTAATATGTGTTTAATAATCCAAGCTCCATCGATGTTACACTTTTTATACCACATTTTAAAACTGTCGTAATAAATACTTATACACAAGAGTGGTTTTGATCCGTTGAGAAAAGCTCTATTTTACGGTGTGTTTAAGTCTACGTTTGATTACGAAAATTATTGAGATTCATTACCTTAATCAAAAAGACACCAAAGCTGCGAACTTCGAGTCTGACACTTAGAATTCAAACTTAAAGATATCGTGGTCAAAACATACCACAAAACGAACTTGATTGCCTATGTTGTAACAATTAGACGTCGAAGATTAGTTTCATTTTGTTTGTAACTCTCCTTTATATATTGATATTAGGAGAAAATATCTTAAGAAATGTTATAACATTAGGCCTTCTAATTATAAATTCCACCAATTGCTGAATAGAACGAATACATGTGAACTTCCTAATTTGTAAAAGAAGCTCTTATTCTAAGAAAAAACAACATTTATAATCTCGTAACCTTACGTCAAATACTAATCCTCCATATATAACAAGTATTTTACCTAGCCTTTTCGTACCCGTATACGATGCTGCTTATGCTTATTTTAGTACTATGTCTATCCCTGTTACACAATTTTATGTGAAATATCTAGTATTTAGCCGATGTACACTGTGCAAGTCTGAATGAATAGTTTTCTTGTCTTGTTATTTGCGAATATATGTTACGTAAAAATAATAATCTGTGAAGCATATGATGTAAAAAATATATGATATGTGCAAAATATTATCAATGAAACGTGTTATCTGTGTGAATATTATGATTCTTTACTGTAAGTTGGTTTATGTTGCAGGTACCAAAGACGACATTCCCTATATCTGTGCAGCGAACGGGATCGAATATATAAATCGCGTGGGTGGCCTGGTAAGTAGTAGCCTTATAGTGTGACATTGTAAGGCGAGTCCCTGGACGGCATCATGGTTACGCATGCGCAAATAAATTAAGTTTTCTGTCTTATAAAATATGCAATGGTAGATGTCAATTTTGAATCTGACTAAGCTATTTTAGTATATATCAATTGTATTGTTAAAAAGTTAAGTGCATAACATTTTAAGAAATACAACAACAACAACGCCATTTAAATGAATTATGTTGTAACTCAAAATATTTGCATTTAAATTACTCAACGGCGTTCACATTATAATAACACAACGGCATTAACCGGCATGGACGCTGCAAAATGAATGAAAAATGAAAATGAATAACTGTATCGAAGGTTTGAGGCTAGAAACCTATAGTACAAATTAATTCGAAAATGAATTTTGTTAGTGCGTAACTATACAGACTTTAATAAGGGTACCAAGCGTATGTTTATAACTTTATAACTTTAACTTCAACCATTATTGCTCATTATCAAACTGAGGGCATGCAGACCTGCCTTGGTGACTACGGTTTGAGCATGTGTGACAGCAATCAGACACTAAGATGTGAAGTGACAATCTATTTTATTGAAGTAGGAGGGCTGGTTAAGAATGGCCTTATCGACTGTCACAGTAAGGGGACCTCTCCTCATCCTTTCTAGGTGTTCATCTCTGTGTAGGAAGTGATAAACTTCAATTTTCGTAGAAGTGATGGTACGTGGTTATATAAGTGTCTATCGTTGAAAGGGGAATCTCCGGACAATGGACGGAATTTCAGCATGAATCCAGCATGCCGTTCCCGTCTTTAGACTATAACTTTAACTCCTGGTTATTGAACACTTCCAAACTGTGGCATTGATTATGGACACATAATTTGATTCAAATAAAACTTACCCAGTCGAAATGCATTAAAATGTAGGCAGTTACAAATACACGTGATTGACACAAGTCATAATCGGTAAAAACAAACAACAGTCTTATTTTTATAAATAGTTTCATTTTGAGCAACGACGTGGGGTTCTGTAAAATATAAATGACATATATTATTCCTCAGTCGCATACATGCTTATTTTTACAGGAGAAAATCAACGAATACAACTCTACCCTGTTGTACAAAGGAGTCACGTATTTGGAAGAGAAATGGGGCACGAAGCGCTTGCAAGTTCCAGACTCAATGCATTCATTGTACCAGTGCATCGTTGCGCTCCCATTCATCCCCGGATTTTCCGACTTCAAGGTAGTTTTTCATAATCTAGGATACTCTTTGCTATTTGTGGGTTTCATATATTTCGTTTGAAGCGTACAGTACAGAGAACATGTCAAGCAATTCAAATGCGTATTTAATTCATGAACAATGCAAATACAAATTTAGAACATTGTCATCACGTGGTTGGATATTACTGTGTTGATTTGATAAAAGCTACATTGTTAGTAAACAATATGCACCAAGGTTAGGTTAGTCATTGTATGGCATTCAGGCTCTCTATATACTTAAATCACAGGCTATGGAGCGCTTCTATATAGTATAAGTATACTACGTAGTAATTCCCTTCCAATGTTGATGACGTCATGTGTGACGTAACATGTTCGTTTGTTTTAGGAAACGCCTGCAGTCACTCAAGTATTCATGGGAAAGAACCTAGAGCTTCAAAAACTGCTTCTGGACAAGTATGACGTGCAAGTTGCTGTTGTCTACGTTGGTCATGAGTTAATGGTTCGAGTTTCCGTGTCTATTTATAACACGATGGATGACATCATCCGCTTGGCGGATGCATTACTTGCCCTGACTAAAACGGAAGCTTAATTCATATCGGACGCGGGTTTCATACGGATATTTTAACTTTCGCGAATTTTAAGCAGCTTCTTATCATACGTTTATATAAAACATAAATTATAACTCAGCAATGATTTGTACGGCCGTTGTCGGAATCCACGTCCATTCAAATACGCTCTGCTTCTAATATATATTTTAGTGATAGAGAAAAAATATGCAGTGGATTTTGACGATGCATAACGACTAGGGTGTTTAAACATGTCTATATGATTACTTTCTTGAGATGTTTTAAATTATGAGACCCCCTCCCCCTCAACAACCCTTACAAACAACAATTACAAGCACACAAACGCTCAAACGCATATTAACCAAACACAAACAAAACAACACCACGAAAAACATAATAAATTACATTAGGCCTAATGTATGCAAATCCATGTTTCAAAATGTACGTATTCCATTAATTTCTTGAAATTTATGTATTCCATAATTAAAAAAAATGTATTCTATACATTTCTCAAAATGTAAGGTAATTCATACATTTTCTGAAATGCTTGTATTTCATAAATTACTTAAAATGTATGTATTTCATATATGGTTGTATTTCATTTAATCCTTACGGTGAATGGTACTGCATGCCGTAGTTCTCATAACTTGCTATACTAGATTTTATTTTTTTAACCTTTGAAGTCAACACTAACTGTTTCTAAAATTGTTCGTAAGATTTCTGGTACTCCAATTAATAAGTGTTTGCGTAATGATTTGCACCATTAACAACTTAGTATAACTATAATTGGTTTTGAACTTTCCTAAATGAACATAGAGGGTTTAATAAATAAGTAAAAAAAATATTTCTTTAGAAAACAGTTAGATGAGTGTTTGTGACCATGTTCTTAACGCATGTTACAAAAGCCTCACTCAATAAAGTATTTCACAGAGATCATCATGTTTCTTTTCTTTCTGTTTCTTTTAGTATGTTTAGTGAATAAGGAATCCCTAATTGTTGAAATAAGAGCTGAACGTGGTCAGAGAAATTGAAACCATTTATTAAATTCTACAATTACGGCAGTAGTGTTTTAGATCTTACCAAAATTGAAAGCGACGTACTTGGATGCACTGCGTCATCTTAATTGCATAACGCGCAGTGTGGGAGAGATGTTCTTGACTGTTTAGAATATGAAATTTGATTTCACTTGCCCCAAGAGTGGCTCATGAGGATTTTGAAATACCGAGTTGGGACACATTTTAACATTGTGTATTTAATCATCTGTTTTTATTGGAAGAATACGTGGCTTATGTTCAATATCACTGGAAAATAACAATACAATATCGGATGTTAACGATGTTTTGAAATATTTTAAACATACATTAATCTCTCTAATAAGGATTCTAAACTAAATGATAGCCCTTAACATGTTTACTAAATGAAGAAATAATTGGATAATAATAAAAATACTACTACTACTACTACTACTACTAATACTACTACTACTACTACTACTACTACTACTACTACTACTACTACTACTACTACTACTACTACTACTACAACTACTACTACTACTACTACTACTACTACTACTACTACTACTACTACTTCTTCTACTACTACTACTACTACTGCTGCTGCTGCTGCTGCTACTACTACTACTACTACTACTCTACTACTACTACTACTACTACTACTACTTACTACTACTACTACTACTACTACTACTACTACTTCTACTAATACTACTACTACTACTACTTCTACTACTACTACTACTACTACTACTACTACTACTACTACTACTACTACTACTACTACTACTACTACTACTACTACTATTCCTTTTACTTCTACTACTACTACTAATAATAATATAGAATAAAATAATAATAATAATAATACTAATACTAGTATACTAATACTAAATTCATAACAGTGCTGCGCTTTGACTCGTATACAAACACACACAAAATCGTTATCGAGGAAAGTTGTATAAAACCATAAGTGAATTCAAAATAGCGATGCGTTTTCACTCGCATACGAACACAAAACAATATTGTTCGTGGAAAGTTGTCCAAAACCATATGTGAATTCAGAACCGCATTACGTTTTCACTCGCATACGAACACAATACAATCTTATTCGTGGAAAGTTGTTCATAACCATAGGTGAATTCAAAACCGCATTACGTTTTCACTCGCATACGAAAACAAAACAATATTGTTCGAGGAAAGTTGTCCAAAACCATACGTGAATTCAAAACCGCATTACGTTTTAACTCGCATACGAACACAAAATTTTTGTATCGATGAAAGTTGTAAAAAATTAGGAAAGCTGCAGAGATGTCCTTAGGACAATCTGTACAAATGCCCTCTCGACATTATTTTATGTAAAGAGCATATTATTGATTTTGTACGTATAACTTGATAAAACGCACACCCCATTTTATGTAAAATTATGGTTTTGTATTCACACAAAAATAAGAAATACAACTCTGTGTTTTTTATTATCAAATATTAGATCACGGGACTATGATTTATAATATGTATTATTATTATTATTGTTATTATTAGCAGTGTTAAACACGATTTTAGAAATGGGTCAATTTCTGAGTGCTGGTATCGAACTACTGCTGGATCAATGGTACTGATGTTAATTTTTCCTGATAAATTATTTTATTAGCTTTCGAAAACAACCGATGTGTAGTTGATTCGTAAACAATTCTTCAAGTTACATGGTTAACAGTTAAGATAGTGTAGTTTTACGGCAAATGAAGTTGTACTCCGTGTTTCTATAAACACATTTATAAAAAAATATAAAAAATAAGGGGTTTCCTCCAGTGAAATGGACTCTACCGTTTCATCACTAGAAATTGCGTTTTTCTTATCCGTATATAAATCCATATCACAAACATATATGATAAGGTTGCATACTGCTGTTATTGTTTATCATAAATGTCTTGTATTACAGCATTTTTTATCACTAACACCATTCAAAATCAGCCTATTCATTGTTGTGTTTGTAGGACAAGTGCTGTTAGTTTACTATCATCGTGGGAGTATCGTCTGTTTTGTTTTACGCAATCTGTTTAAATTTTAAAATAAATATCGACATATACTTTGAGCCTGTAATGTTTTGCATTGCCGTTCAAGAAAAGCCATTGTGTAATGTGATATCAGTATTCTGTGTGAGTAAATACGAGCCCCTAACTGATCGTAATTATGCGTTGACATCGTCCTTACTAATGTAATCTTTGACGTCATCAATACCACTTTGCCATATCACCTGGCAAATGTTTCATTGTTAGAATTAAGTGCTTTCGGCGATATTTTCTCACATTTATAGAAAAAAAGAATACTGTAACTCAAAAAACATTACAAGGAGAGAAAAATATAAAATGTTGGTCGCTTAACACTCAAATACCATTTCCTAGTAGTATTAAAAACAAATGTCAGAATAATGTATTTGAAGCCGACACTGAACTTTTAATGCTTTTTTTTCATGGCAAATATAAGTGCGTCTATGCTGATAATCAACTGTTTATGTGCCACGCGTTGTCTTAAATTTCTATTTTCGTGCTAAATTAGTATCATATTATTCCGTCGCTACACGAACTATTAACAATTTGGTAATTTAAGAGCTGTGACACGATTATGGTTTTCAACAGTTCATTCTTACAGTTTCTTAAACAACAATTCCTACTTACAAGTACACCTATGTCATGAAAAATGTCACGAATAATCACACGCATTTCCAATGAGTTTAAGCAGTTTATTCATTAGCGATATCACATATCCCCGCTATGGTTCATTTCAAGCAGGTGCAAAACTAAATTACAAGAAACATTCAGCCCGTAAGTTAGTCTTTCGCTACTTCATATTGATCACACACAAATACAAAAAGCTTCACGTTTATTTATTAAATAAATTGCCTTGGTGCAAAGAAATAGTGTGACACCCAGAAAAATAACGTCTTTAAATTCTACATAGTATAGCATCACATCTACAAGGTAAGTATTGATGCAAAGCATCAAAGGGCGTCTGGAATTGCAGTGTAAAAGGCACTCAATGAAGTTACATGGAACGATTTTTTTTCTACTGTTAACATTAATATATTGGCCGATTATTTAAAAAAATATAGAAAAAGATACTGGTATAACCATTATCTATGATTTTGTGTTATAACCCCCAAATAACCATTATCGTTGATGTTGTGTAATAACCCCCAAATAACCATTATCTATGATTTTGTGTTGTAACCCCCAAATATTTCATAGTTCATTTTATTTACATTGGTTTCCTTTTTTACTGGCATCCGTGTGCAGTTTTCATTAATGGAACAGAACTGTGCAGGTTTAAAAAAATCTGCTTCATCGTGTAAGCGTAGTTTTATATTTTTCTCAACTTCAAGGGGAGATGATTCTGAACTTATTCTTACGTTGCTCATTTACGATAGGGGTTGAGTACTCATTGATATGAAAACACTGTAAAAGTTTTAATGTGTTTACGACCCCCCCCCCCCCGTCCCACCCTCTCACACATATATTTCATGGGCATAATAAAAACCAAAAATGGTTACAATGAAACAGCATATTTATTTAAACTAAAATGTCTACATCAAAACAAAAAGTTAACATAGAACACAAATACAATAATTTGATTCTACTGGGGCTCGAACCTTGGGCCTCTCACATGTGAAGCGAGCGTGTAACCACTACACTACGGAACCGCTTGAAAAATCACCTAACTAAGATATCAATAAGTGACTGTAGTGTAACGGTTATCAATAAAGCAATAAACCGTGTAATCGCTGTCGTCTTGTAAAATTGAAGAAAATACGCGTTAACCAAAAACTCGAACAGCAAAAGTCTGCGCTATTGTTAGAAAAACCACAAAATAAATATATTTTGATTATGTTTTGTTTTTAAACAAAACCAGAAAGTTTCACCGGTTCGCGAAATTGCCCAGTCCCTGTGATCTTCTATTAATGCCCAATCCCTGTGATCAGTTATTCATTAAAAGAATTAGCTTTGCATTATTGGCAATAAATGTTGCAGTAAATGTAATAGGCACAAATGCAGTACTTATTTACACTAATTTACACAAAAAATCACCACTATGCAAGATATTCTGACAACAAAAATATATACATTGATCCGTAAAATAACTTCTCCTCCCCATAAGCGAAAAAAAAACGTATTACATACGAGTCGCCGCACTTCAGTGCGACGCCAATAAAGTTGATGTTTATGAGAAAAAAAACCGAGGGACTAGTTTGCGACACATCGTAAACATGTACAATGATGTTAGTATCAAAATTGTCCCTAAGTTCACGGGCTAGTATCATCCACACATCGCACAACCGTATCAAACATATTTGTCGTTAGTTTTTATTTTTTGTTTAAAAGCCTTATACAATTTTGTTTAAGAATTGTGTAAAAAACACCAACTGTCTCTCAATATTGATAAACCATTACCAAGTACCCATAACCTAGCCAACTTCATAGAACTTGAAAAACCTGTTAAAACTTATCGGACCGAAATAAAATTAGCCGGACCAAACAATCCAGGTATCAAATACCATTATCGTGGGAAGCAAACGTGATTCGCTCACTTTTTTTTATTGCAGTTAAAATTCATTAATAAACATTCAGATTAAGACAACTAAATAAAAGAAAGAAATACATGTTTTAACTTGATATTAATATTGATTTTAACAACATGCAAAATTTAATAAAACTTAACGAATATATCGATTCAAATTCAAGTTCAGATAGATACATAAATATATTATAAGCAACCAATATGAACGCTTTACACGAACAAAATATGATATTTATCTGAAATGTCACGCGCAAAGTTTGCTTTAAAAAAAGCACATAGCATCTTAATGTATGCAACATCGTGTCTTGAAGAAAAACAATACAATAGATAAGAGTATACATACTATCTCACGTTGTGCTAACTATGGATACATTTGTGAAAGCTATTTCGCGGTAATAAATTCGTTGTTGTTTCATTTTTTTTAAATTAAGAAGAATTGTTGGTAAAGTACCCAATTAAGACATGTTAGTGTAAAATAAACTATTCATTTTTAGCTACCGTAGCAACTGCATTGAGAATGGTTCAATGGGTGGCACGCTCAAAGTAAGCTAGTCATTTGATTGTGTTTGCTTACGGTTGCACGCTTCGTTTTGCCGGTCGCATTATTGTTCTCGCATAGCAGACGTTTCAATTGAAAATAACAATAAAAACGTGATAAATCCTCAATTTGTCTAAAGGGTTAAGTCTTGAAAAAGGTTTCGG
Source organism: Dreissena polymorpha (assembly GCF_020536995.1). Lineage (NCBI taxonomy): Eukaryota > Metazoa > Mollusca > Bivalvia > Myida > Dreissenidae > Dreissena > Dreissena polymorpha. Next base: position 415,878 of record NW_026273326.1, on the reverse strand, counting down.
ACAGTAAAATCAAATCTTTATAAAGAATTCTCGGACACACTAGGACATACTCACATTTTTTCAGTATCGCCTATCAGACCGATTTTTATGATGTGTGGTGTCAAGTTTTTGAAGTCAATAGTTGTAATTTTTTTCACGCTCAAAGGCATATTGCTGTAAATTATTGGTACTCGTGAGACGTAAAAGGAGGGTTATTTGCAATTTATCAGTACTAACTTCTTGTGGTAAAAAATTAAAGTCAGTTTTGCTACAAAGTTAGTTTGAAAGAAACAAAATAATATAACCGATACATCTATCGAAAGGTCATTTGCGAAAAAAGAGTCACCTTTTACTTCGTTTGTACCTAAAAGGATATCAACATAAAAGTTAAGGTAACAATCCAAATGGTTTGGAAATAAGACCAATTGGTTTATTTTTGCAAGATCTATCACGTGACGGTTATTTATAAGCTTAGCCTTTAGATGCAACCAAGCTGGAATTGATAGGTTTCACCGTAGATGTTATTCCGATGTTAACTTATATCGGCGAATTTCTCTTACCCGTCTGACCTACATGGTATTCGCTCACGTACAGAACCAAAAACCAAATAACACTCATAAACCTAATAAACGTTGGCGATATATTCGCAATACATTCCAAGATTCGATGAAGCATGCAATCCACTTATAATTACTTGCGTTAAATAATTGTTATTATTTCTTTGCCGTATTTCACTTTCACGTTCTTTTGTTTAAATTACAAACTTATCACACGTTATTTAATTAGTATTGAATCCTGTCTATACTTTAAACAACTTTAAACGGCTGTAATGCGATCGTTCATAATATATTACTCCAAATTGTTAGGATATGGAAATTGCTTTGATGCTGAAACGGATCCCTATATTTAAGATAATTGGTCATCTCTCTGAAGATATTATACACAGAACGTCTTTAAACTCAGAGACTATCGGTTACGCAGGTGCCAATTGGACTATTCTAGTAACGAATTTCGATGGTCCATGATTGCCTATAATCGTTTCTTATATTTGATCAGGGTTTAAACTCACAGTTTTCTAAATGAGCAGTTGATGTACAATTTACGCTATTTTAGTATAACATGTATGAAACACCATATCGAAGAGCATACAGTATTGAAAAATACCGGGTACATAATTGTGCTATCCCCATGTATCAATTGTTTGTTTATTTTGAATGTTCAATTAGAAAGACATTTTCAATAATTAAACTTTAAATACTTTAATTTATGAATTAAGCACTTTTCTTCCGTATGTCTGTTGACAGAGGCTCCATTCACTGGCATGACGTTTTATTGTTGTAAGTGATTGACGCTGTCCAATGTTTAATAATCCACTTTAACACATGCCATACCCTGTTTCTCATGTAATATAACCATTACGAATATTTTTATCTTACACATGTGTAATAGCGAGCGAAGCTCGCATACGGTAACACGTGTATTTGACTGTAGATATACAGGTTGTTGTTTTGAAAATATTGGTATCTGCGCGCGCAATAACCGGATATCCGCAATATCCGAAACCGGAACTGGAAATTTTCGAAGTAAATAACCAGCGTCTCCTGATTGATCATAATGATAAAATAGATGAAAATGATCAAATTTACGGATTTTAAATATTCTAAAATTCTTCTCTGTATTTATTGTTACTAGAGTGCTATATTTCGAATAAAGCATCAGCATTCTTCGTGTAAAACATTTGTCTTCATTCAGGGACTTCCCCGTTCGATGACGTCATCGCCAAATTTATCCAAGTAACAAATGACGTCACCGTTGTGTGTGTACATAGCAAGTGTCAACAACGTCGGCTACTCGCATTTTTTATTTAAAATGATGACAAAACAAGTAAGTGCTATTATTTATTGGACGATTGCCATTGAGGAACAAACACACGATTGGTTCGGCATGTACTCAGGTACCACATTTTTCAAAACAACAACATGCACAGTCAAATACTCGATTTCATAATCATTTCATATAGTGAATTAATTTTTCTATCACTGTCTAAGTCATGCATTACTTTAAAATTTAAAGGTGGTAAATCACATTTGAGTATCATTTCAACATGACCAAACTTTAGTATCTCATCAAAAAATATATATCAGTGGTTATATTCTAGATATCTATTCTCTTCTATTGAAACAAAATACAAGAATTTAGCTTAATTTTTATGCCTCACAAAATGGCATGATTCAAACAAATATTGCTACCTTTGACAATATCTCATAGTGAGGGAGATAGTGCCCTTATTGATATCTGAGCTAACCTTTCTGGTAAAGAACATTAATTATTTGATAATTACTACAAACAGTGCAATATTTATAGATACTATAAAATGTGATTGATTCAAGCAATCAAAAGGTGTGATCAAATGTGATTAATCATATTTAAAACATAAATTCAAATAAGATAAAAATAACTTTGAGGTGGGTGACGTGACAGTCGCTACCTTTAGTACGGTGGCTGACTTGACAGTCTCTACCTTGAGTACGGTGGGTGATGTGATAGTAGCTACCTTGAGTACGGTGGGTGACGTGACAGTCGCTTACCAAAATGACTTTTAAACAGTAGTTAGGAATATACAAATTAATTTAATCCTAGTATTTTGGTACTTAAAAACATATATACTTACAAGTGTAAAATTTTTAAAGTGTTATAGCAATGGTATTAAATAACATGTTTCGGTAGGTGACATAATTATCGCTGACCTACATTGCATTTATTCCTCAATTATGGTAATTTGAAATTACTTTGACTTTAAATGCTCAAATAGGAAAATAAAACAAATATGCTGCCTGGCCCTTGTGAAATCTTAGTACAGTATGCCACATGGAGAAATCATTGCTGATGCCAGTGACGATGATGTGCCCTTGTGAAATATAAGTACTGTATGCAACATGGAGAAATCATTGCTGATGCCAGTGACGTTGATGGGCACCTGAAAATTATAATTGAGAAGGTAGCAACAGTTGGATGTTCTAAATTTTTACATTGTATGTTCTAGTTGATTGTTTAGTGTTTTAAGGAGGTAATGCCAAGGACATACATACTAGATTAATATATGTCCTTGGTATATACCAATCTTTGTTTGCTGCACAATTTGTTGATAGTTTCATGTGTTACGCAACGCTCACCATCGATCTATCTTCTCTTCAGGTATACATAATTATCAAAGTATAGGTCACTTTATGGATTAGATAATTACTTATAAAAATATTAGAGTTATTTAGTTACAAGGACTGTTCTGTTGCTCTTATCCGCAGTTGGTATTCGAACCATATATATTTTACCAGATTTGTGCAAAATAAGGTGATTTTATCTCAACTATACACAGTCTGAAAATAAGCACCATTTTTACAAACAGAAGCTTTTGTGGGCTTTTCAAACATTACCTCGTGTGAGCTTTTGAACTGACAACATACTGTTCTAAATCATAACAAAATATCAATTAAATGTTATTCTTTGTAAAAATTTCCTAAGCAATGTAATCATGCTATTATACAGCATTGTAGTTTACCAATATATTTTTCAAAAGGTCAAATAGCTTAATTGGTAGAGCAACCCAGGCCAATATCATATGATCATTATCATCAGATGGCTCATGGGTGGATTCGGGTTCGAATCCCGATCTGACCTTCGTTGGTAAACCTATGGTTGCAAGGCTGGCAGGGGGGGGGGGTTGGGCTAAAAGTTCTGTTCATCAGGTCACATGAAACCCTTTAATATGGTCCGTTTGTTGTTTAATTGCTGATTAACATAATAATTAAAAGTTCATTTCCTTATTTTTTTTATACCAGTGCCTATATTATTACCAGTCTTTAAGAACTCCACGTACGTTCTTCTGTTAGGAAGTGCCTATAAACATTTTATTTAAATATCATCTTTATCAAAGTTTTTTGTTAGTTTCTTCCATTAAACATTAATCGAGCTCGCTTTGAGGCTTTGCCTTATTTCATATTATACTTTTTTAGCGTTTTCATTGGCTTAGTTTTTGTTCCATTGACCAATCGCATTTTGTTATTTTGCTGAAATGAAGTTGCAACTTCAAATGACGTCACGAAATGTAAACAACAATCGGGATTTATCATTATGTTTGGGTAAATGTTGATTTAATTTGCTAATTTAAAAGCATGTGATAAATAAGATCTAGCACTCTTTGTCATTTCATACCATATTTTATTAAACTCGTCCAGGAAATTCGTTAGTAAGCTCGCCAAAGGCTCGCTTACTAACAACATTCCTGAACTTGTTTGTTTAACAAAAGATGGTATGATATGACAACTCGTGCCAGATCCTATATATTGAGCATACACTGAATATTGAATAAACAAACACGTTGTTGGTTTAAGCAATTCGATTCGTATTTGGTTGTTGGTCGAAAAAGTAGAACTCGATTATGTAAAAGTTTTATTTTTGTCTTCCACGTAGATATAATTCGTAAGCATTCTCATTTTTGTCTCGACCTTATCGGAATAAAACGTGTATTCCATATGTTACAACAACGCACTCCGTAATATCAAACAATAGTAGTTACATAACACATGTTTTTCTTTTAAAATGTATATAATGTTGAAGGGATACGAAATAGGTCAGCTGAAAGTTGGTCTTGAAAGAAGTTTTATCATGTATACACAGTTTAAGCAGAATAACTTAACATTCATTCATTAAATATATACTTTACCATTTCAATTATTTATGGTAAACAAGCGAAGACAATTTATTTCGTAATTAAAGACCACCGGCCCAAAATACAATAAACGGACATGTCACATTAGACATGCATGATTTGTTTAGTAGTTTTATATATATATCCCAAGAAAAATGTGAAACGAAGAACAATGAAACAAATACTTGCAATTCGTTTTCAATGACACACGTGTCTTCTATATTTAGACAATGTGTACACCATCTAATCATGATATATAACCAGATGTCGTCCATTTTCAATAAGAAACTTGTGGTTAGAACAACTGAACTTTACAAAGGAATTTCTATAGTTGAAGCTTATTTTAAGCGAAATATATTTTTCTGGTTCAGGCAATGATTTATACACACTATATGTTTCGCATCTAGATGAGTCGAATAAACTCCCCCACCGTTTATGATGTATGGCATGATACCATTTCCTTCTTGATCAAGAGTTATGATACATGTCATATTTGCATTCACAAAATGAAGAATACTGAATCAGATTGCAAGGACAGTTTAACTACCTAATTTATCTTAATCGTAAGAGCCCTTTAGTTATTGGTTCAAGGTCCACACGATTTTGAAACAAACAAAACATATTAAATGTTGAATGATGTTTTCATAATGTCTTAAATAATTAGCTCATTAAATAACATGCATAAGGGCATTGAATATAACTTGCGGTTCGTTTTTAAAGTCTAACAAGAATATATTCGAAACATGTAATTAAACGATTAGCTAACTATATTAGTTCCCCAAAATAAACACATGCTATTCTATGAATATTTAAGTCCTTACTTATGTTTTTAACTTTAACGCACTATGGAAAGATAACTTTTTTGCACTTTATGGCTGTTGTTACGATTTTCGGGGGGAAAAGTTTATAACTTCACAACACAGTATATATACTCTACATTTTATTTACACACTACGAGAATAAATATATACACCAATAATGTTTATTTGTTAACTGTCTTCACAATCTAGGTAAAATCCATTCTCTCTCAAACTGCCACCAACTCTCTCCCAAACTACTTGTATCTTTACATCTCTACGTTCTATTATACTCTCCCCAGCTCCCTCACTGAACCTGGCTTTTCATACAAATCTGCCCACCCTCCCATATTTGGATGTATGGACAGACACTGATAGGACCTAACATTTAATTGATATTTATTATTGCAACTGTTGAAATATTTGACAAGCATACTTTGCAGAGCAACACACCAGACTAGTCTTTATTATGAAATGATGACCACATGGACTTCTGTTCTGATAACAGATGTCCACCATGCCTCGATGGCATCAAACAAAGCAGTCTAAATTGAGTTCAGATATTAAAAATTACAACACTCCCCTCACCTTAGCTTCTTAATTGTCCTCAATAAAGCCAAATAGTTGAACATATGACTAAACAGCCAGGTTCATACTCACAACATGTTAAATGTTTATATCCAAACACTTAACATGAAAATAATATTACTACGCAATCTGCAGTTACAAATAAACTTCATGGCAATCAATACTAAGATTAGAAACCTTCTTCAAAACAAGGAATATTACTTGTAAATTACTACATAACATGGCAAGAAACATCCATATACATTGACTTGTATTGCAAATAACTTCTCAATAAAAAATACACAGATTTATCCATCAATATAATGAATCATTAACAGTACTGTCCTTTTAATTATCAAGAAACACATTCAAAGAAATATTATTCTTCGAACACTTGATCTCCGACGTCATGCATTATATTTAAAACACAGAGTTTGATTATATGAAAACATGAATATACATTCTTGGTCATATGCAAAGTAAACACACTGTTTAATAGGCATATCCACAAACTCTTCTTTCAATGCCCAACTTATTACTTGAAAGTTTTTATATTATGTTGCACGTATTCACACAATCACACATATCACTATCACACAAAAGTCCTAATATGCATCCGCGTTAAGTGCCTTACACTTATTACTTTAAATTAACATTAACGAATGTATAATTCAGGCACTACAAACTTGTAAAGTTCATACAATTATAAGTAGCAGTCGTCCTGCTAAATTGTCTTGTGCGCCTTACTATTAAATGAGCATAAGTTTATATTACAAACAATTCCACAACAAAATATGGCGCAAATGTTTGATTCTGAAAAGGAATTATTATTAATTACATGTGTGCATAATGGTAAAATCCACGGAATTCTTCAAACACTTCAGATACAGTACACTATTTCATTCCAACAAATTAACACGGCATATATGCCGGAAGTCATCGGTTTGGAATCAAAACACACACATATTAAAACTAGAAAAACCTATATATTCCCTTTTTACAGTTGCGACAACACATTACGAATTATCCAGATTCATGTCCACTGAGATGAAACGCATTGACAGGTTCAATGTTGAACTGCAGGCAAATGTAAACAAGAACCTTTAGTTGATCACTTTATCAGCTTAATGACTATTTTACGGTATGGTGTTGATCTCTGTCCTCTTTTCCTGTGGTTGTGGTTGTTGATTGTTTCGTCCCATAGATGTTTTCGGTGTTTTGGCCTTTTTCTGTACGCCAACTTGTAATAGAACTGTATGTGGCGATTGCAAGATGGACAACCAGGAACAGTGTCTCTCGGGGGTGTTTGACTGTCAGATGTACGCAACTTCACAACAACGCCAATAACTGAAACCTGCTGTTGGAGTTTGGCTGTTCTCTCCAATGAACAGTTAACTCTGCTTAATTTTGCATGACTTCCTACGGCAGATGACACTTCATCTATCCTAGGATTTCCGTCCATAATAAGCATTCCACAGTTGCTGTCACTCAACGTCGAACTGCGATCTGCATTTCGATGGTCTTTACGGAAGCGCAGTCGGGTTATCCGATAGCGACGGTATTTCCTTATTCTGAATAATCCACGATGTACAAAATTCATACAGTCCCACAGCTTCACCATCTGAAGCTGTTGCAGCAAGAAAATCCAACTCCAGAATCCATATTCATGAAGTTTTACTCCAGGTGTTCTTGCTTTCGACGACCCATAATTCTGTGACCTCACAGAATTCCTTTTCCTATGAAGGAACTGCATCGTCGAACAGAGAAAATCTGACCACTGTAAATATTTCTTCAACACATGTCAAACCCTGTACATTTTAATCATTCTAGACTAGCATGCTGTTCATTACACTGCCATTCTTCGGTTCACTTAAAATGTCCACATAAACATGCTTTAGGTCACTTTAATACCTCAGTTCTCAGTGTTTGAGTCAACATTTTCTTTCAAATTCGTGAGATTTAATTTCTTGTGAAAATTCCAGTGTAGTACCTTTAGCCGACTAAACATTCCTGGAAGAACTATTCACCAGTCCTGCAGGTACTTGATTACTTTTAAACTGTCCCTTGGGGGATTAAAGTGTGCCCTAATGATATCCGATTCGCTGTTAATTTAACTAAGGGCTTACAGTCCCAGGAGAGAAATTAATTGACCAAGATGTATTGACTGTCAAGGTATTATGCACTTTGACTTCGATCAACACTTTCTTCGCCATAGCATGTTTAAAGTCCCATGTAGACAAAATGATGAGTAATTATCCAATTTCTTATGTGTTTAAGTCCTTATCACAACGCTATTATATAATATGCACGTTTCTCACAAGCGTGTTAAAGTCCTTATCCCGACGCTGCCACCAGTGTTACGATTTTCGGGGGGGGGGGGAAAGTTTATAACTTCACCACACAGTATACATACTCTTCATTTTATTTACACACTACGAGAATAAATATATACACCAATAATGTCTATTTGTTAACTGTCTTCACAATCTATTCTAGGTAACATCCATTCTCTCTCAAACTGCCACCAACTCTCTCCCATACTTCTTTTATCTTTACATCTCTACGTTCTATTCTACTCTCCCCCAGCTCGCTCACTGAACCTGGCATTATACAAATCTGCCCACCCTCCCATATTTGGATGTATGGACAGACACTGATAGGACCTAACATTTAATTGATATTTATTATTGCAACTGTTGAAATATTTGACAAGCAGACTTTGCAGAGCAACACACCAGACTAGTCTTTATTATGAAATGATGACCACATGGAATCCTGTTCTGATAACACATGTCCACCATGCCTCGATGGCATCAAACAAAGCAGTCTAAATTGAGTTCAGATATTAACAATTACAACACTGTACTGTATATATGCACCATCTGTAATAAGACATCTGCATTGGAAAGGCAAAAACAACGAATCACTAGAGGTATATAAAACCGGTTGAATTGCGCGCCGAATGTCATAATTTGCATAGAATCAATAACAACAACCACACGTGTAAATTAACAATTACATCATAAAAAATCAATTCAAATTATAAACAATTAGAAATACAATATAATTCGATCCAATTGCAATTAACAAGCATCATGAAAACAAGAACATTATTTAAGACTTTAAAGATGAAGTAAAATCTTAAAAAAGAACTTTTTCACCAAGTGGATCATATGATAATGGTAATTAATTTAACAGCTTTCCAGTTGACCGTTCATATAAACAGCAAATCTTGGCAAATTGTTACTAATTAAAAGTATGCAGAAAAGTGTGACTCCTCCCCTTGTTTTGGCAAAATTTGGTATCTGGGCAAAAATCAGTTATTCGAATTCTTCTTAATCATGTAATTGGTCACTTGCCTTAAATGTATGACTTGGTGATGGTAACGCTGATATCTCTATGAATTATTGAAGAGTTTTGTACTATTTGGTTTATGCCGCAGGTACCAATGACGACATTCCCTATATCTGTGCAGCGGACGGGATCGAATTTATCAATCACATGGGTGGCATGGTAAGTAATAGCCTAATAGTTTGACATTGTAAGGCGAAAATTACAAATATTATTCCTCAGTCGCATATATGCTTATTTTTACAGGAGAAAATCAACGAATACAACTCTAACCTGTTGTACAAAGGAGTCACGTATTTGGAAGAGAAATGGGGCACGAAGCGCTTGCAGGTTCCAGACTCAATGCGTTCATTGTACCAGTGCATCGTTGCGCTTCCGTTTATCCCCGAGTTTTCCGACTTCAAGGTAGTTTTTCCTATTATTTGAAACTCTTTGCTATTTGTGCGTTTTAAATATTTTGTTTGAAGCGTACAGAGAACATGTAAAACAATCAAATGCTTATTTAATACATGAACAACGCAAATACAATTTAGAACCTTGTCATCATATGGTTTGATATGACTGCGTTGATTCGATTAAAGCTACATTGTTAGTAAACACTATGCACCAAGGAAAGGTTAGTGATTGTATGGCATTCAGACTCTCTATACTTCAATCACAGGCTATGTAGAGCTTGTGTTGATGACGTCACGTGTGACATAATATGTTCGTTTGTTTTAGGAAACGCCTTCAGTCACTCAAGTATTCATGGGAAAAACCTAGAGCTTCAAAAACTGCTTCTGAACAAGTTCGACGTGCATGTTGCCGTTGTTTACGTTGGTCAAGAGTTAATGGTTCGAGTTTCCGTGTCTATTTATAACACGATGGATGACATCATTCGCTTGGCGGATGCAGTACTTGCCCTGACTAAAACGGAAGCTTAATTCATACGGGTATTTTAACTTTCGCGAATTTTAATCAGCTTCTCATCATACGTTTATACAAATCATAAATGATAACTCAGCAATGATTTGTACGTCGTTGTCGGAATCCACGTCCACTCAAATACGCTCTGCTTCTAATATATATTTTAGTGTTAAAGAAAAAAAATATGCGGTGGATTTCGATGATGCGTTATGACTAGGGTGTTTAAACATGTCTAAATGATTACTTTCGTGAGATGTTTAAAATTATGAGAGGTGTTTAAACATGTCTAAATGATTACTTTCGTGAGATGTTTAAAATTATGAGACCCCCTCCCCCTAACAAACAACAATTACCAGAACACAAACACACACGCATGTACGCTCAAACGCATATAAACCCAACACAAACAAAACAACAACACGAAAAACATAATAAAATACATTTATGTATGCAAATCCATGTTTCAAAATGTATGTTTTCCATAAATTTCTTGAAATGTATGTATTCCATAAATTAATCAAATATATTCCATAAATTTCTCAAAATGTAACGTAATTCAAACATTTTCTGAAATGCTTGTATTTCATAAATTACTTAAAATGTATGTTTTTCATATATGGTTGTATTTCATTTAAGCCTTACGGTGAATATTTTTTTTAACCTTTGAAGTCAACACTAACTGTTTCTAAAATTGTTTGTAAGATTTCTGGTACTCAAATTTAAATACGTGTTTAATGATTTGCACCATTAACAACTTAGTATAACTATAATTGGTTTTGAACTTGCCTAAATGAACATAGAGGGTTTAATAAATAAGTAAAAAAATACTTCTTTAGAAAACAGTTAGATGAGTGTTTGTGACCATGTTCTTAACGCATGTTACAAAAGCCTCACTCAATAAAGTATTTCATAGAGATCATAATGTTTCTTTTCTGTTTATTTTAGTGTGTTAAGTGAATAAAGAATCCCTAGTTGTTGAAATAAGAGCTGAACGTGGTCAGAGAAATTGAAACCATTTATTAAATTCTACAATTACGGCAGTAGTGTTTTAGATCTTACCAAAATTGAAAGCGACGAACTTGGATGCATTGCGTCATCATAATTGCATAACGCGTAGTGTGGGAGAGTTTTGCTCGACTGTTTAGAATATGAAATTTGATTTCACTTGCCCCAAGAGTGGCTCATGAGGATTTTGAAATACCGAGTTGGGACACATTTTAACATTGTGTATTTAATCATCTGTTTTTATTGGAAGAATACGTGGCTTATGTTCAATATCACTGGAAAAAAACAATACAATATCGGATGTTAACGATGTTTTGAAATATTTTCAACATACATTAATCTCTCTAGTAAGGATTCTAAACTTAATGATAGCCCTAAACACGTTTGCTAAATGAAGACATGATTGGATAATACTAATAATAAAAAAATAAAATAATAATATTAATAATAATAAGAATAATAATAATAACTCTGCTAATAATAACAATAATAATAATACATTTGATAATCAAAATCTCGTGATCTTATGTTTGATAATAAAAGACACAGAGTTGTATTTCTTATTTGTGTGTGTATACACATCCATAATATACATAAAATGGTGTGTGCGTTTATCAATTTACACGTACAGAATCAATAATATGCTCTTCACATAAAATAATATGGACAGAGCTTTTGTACAGAGTGTACTTAAGACATCTCTGCAGCTACCCTAATTTTGTACAACTTTTCACGAACAAGATTGTTTTGTGTTCGAATTCGAGTGAAAACGTAATGCGGTTTTGAATTCACTTATGGTTTTGGACAACTTTCCACGAACAAGATTGTTTTGAGTTTGTAAGCGAGTGAAAACGTAATGCGGTTTTGAATTCACCTATGTTTTTTGACAACTTTCCACGAACAAGATTGTTTTGTGTTCGAATTCGAGTGAAAACGTTAAGCGGTTTTGAATTCATCTATGGTTTTGGACAACTTTCCACGAACAAGATTGTTTTGAGTTTGTATGCGAGTGAAAACGTAATGCGGTTTAAATTCACCTATGGTTTTGGACAAATTTCCACGAACAAGATTGTTTTGTGTTCGTATGCGAATGAAAACTGACATCGCTATTTTGAATTCACTAATGGTTTTATACAAATTTCATCGATAACGATTTTTGTGCGTGTTCGTATAAGAGTCAAAACGAAGCACTGGTATGAATTCACTATAATGTCTATTTGTCTCACATCATGGCAATAAACTTATTATGTATATATGTACTACATTACCTTTCAAAAGGTCATGTGCGCATTTAAGTACTCTATGAATATCTGTAATTTAAACTTGCATTGGTTATAGAATTATATTTTAAAAAAACAACAGAAACTATTATCGTTCAAGATCCACACCTTTATTTCGGTTGAATATAGAAACAATGATACGCCTGAAACATTTTCAGGAGAGGAATTCCTGTTGACCTTCGCTATACTTACAAGTTCATTTAAGGCAAGTCATCAATATATACAACATGACACTTTATTTAGCACAAAATAAATAGAGAATACATGGTTGGTGCCGAGATGGAGAAAGTTTATCCGGTCAGGCTTAGAAAAAGAAAATAGGGCGAGCTTTAGCGAGCCCTATTTTTCTTTTTCGGGCCGAACCGGATAAACTTTCTCCATCTTGGCACCAACCATGTATTCGATTTATCCTGCCGCATGCCGTTGACACATTTTATCAAAGACAAATGATTAATTGATATAACAATTCTTGTCGGGCCTCCTACATTCCTGACGACCGAATAACTACCGATTGTGTCACGTAAAAAAAGTTCCACATTAAACTGTTCCTTTTATACTTTCCTATTGAAAATATGAGAAGAAATAAAAAACGACTCGATAATGTGATATTTTTCTTGGTACAAAAATGAAAACAAAATGCAGCAGCAAAACAATAACTAAATTTTATTCACCTTAATGACAACTTTAATCCATTGCTTATAACAAAACATTAACAACGATATACACATCCATTTTCTGTTCTTCCATCCCAGGGCTTTTTTTCCTGACTTTGTGAAGCGGCCCTGGCCCCCTTACTTTGTGAAAAAATGAGTCGCGAACTTTTCAAAATTGTGAAAAAATGAGTTGCAATCTTTTCAAAATTGTGACAAATTGAGTCGCGAACTTTTCAAAATTGTGAAAAATTGAGTCGCGAACTTCTTAAAATTGTGAAAAACTGAGTCGTGAAATTATTAAAATTGTGAAAAACGGCCCATTTTATAAAAATTCACGGCCATGTTAGGTTTGTGAATTGTCCTTTTCAAAATTGTGAAATGTCCTTCCACGGCCACTCATAAAGGAGGAAAAAAAGCCCTGCATCCCTTTGTCAAAATCCATTTGTGTTTTTACATCTGTATCGAAATGTATTTTAAACCACACTATTTTTTGATAGCGTTTGTATCGAATGCTAACCATTCTGACCCAAATTCCGATTTACGAAATCGTAATCCTGTCGTAGCGAATTATTTTATTCCTATCGAAGTTAACACTTATGAATGACAAACACACAATCCGGAATACGTTTATGATTCGTTCGATGCTTTAAATTCTTTGAAAAAATACTGTTAAAACCACCACGTCAAAATAGTTGTTCCTAAAATCTTGAGAGAAACTAGATAGTATGTTTTGTCTGAGAAATTACGTCACACTAGATACGTCATAAATTGCGTCATCAAGTAAATGAAAATGATAAATACGGAGAGCTGGTTCTGTAATATGTTTTAAAGAAGAAAAAAGGATGATATATAATATAACGATAACATTCATGATGCGTCCCAATAAATTTCAAAGGTCAAATATTAGAACACGTTAACATGTTAATCGGCGCGTAGGAATACATACTTACGGTTAGATCACGGTCACGTGATGTACTGCCGGATATCAACTAGTTTATCCGACCCTGCTTTATTTGGTCAATTTTTGCAACAGAGGCAGGATAAAACATAATAATGATCAGAGCTGGGTTCACCACCTTGGAAAGTTAACTTATGACACAAGTGTAGCGACCACGTGTTTTAAGCTAATATAGATTTGAACGCGAAGCACTTTTTTTTTACACAGCTTTAATATGGTTATTTGTTTTAAAAACACTCTGTTACGTTGTTTGAAAAGTAGAAACGTTTGAACACCTTTCTTTGTCAAATATAAATACTCGGTCTGACATTCTGCGGTTTGCGTGGTATAATATTTCAAGTCATTAAACGTTCCACTAATATTATATTACTAGTTCGTATATAAATAATTAATCTATGTATTTGTGATGTTTTTAAATGGAACCAATATATCAAGTTGTGCAAGTAAATAGAAAACAGTTTTTGCTGTAACACCATTCACCATTCTATTATAAACTTCGACACCTTGAACGCAAAATGAACTTACAATCCTTTACGTACCAATAAATGTGTGTACATGATCTAACAATAGCCTTGGATGAGGTAAATTTTCGGTAGCAGTTACGGGAAAGGTTATATGTGAAGGTTAATTTATAAAAGGAACCAAACCAGCCTCATCTAACAATAGCCTGGGTTGAGCTTAATTCTTAGAAACAATACTGGGAAAACGTTAAGGTTCAAACGTGAAGGTTAAAATACAGAAGGACCAAAACAGCAACTGTCAGTAGACAGGGTTCAAGTTCATTTGTTTAAAGACCGAGACAATTAAATATATTTGAATGCATTGTAAATTTACAGAGGATAAATGGAGGCTTATTGCGTGTATTGCACGGTAATTTATTTCTTTCTCTGAGAGATGTGTTCAATAATAGCCGTATTCGAAAACGCATGGTATGAAAGAAGTACATGCATATACATTTTCTCAAGACATTTCATACAGAGAAGCTTTACGATACTAATAAGGTTATCAAACGTTGTAACTGCATATATTTCAATGCGGCAATTTAAACGATTGTGCAGTTTCGTGTTTTAATATTGATACGGACTGCTATTTTAAACATGTTTGCATGTCTACTCACTATAACATATTATGTCGTGTTTTTTTTCCTCAGAAAGTTGCAATATGCGATCTTCACATTCCTATTTTTAGCGCTTTATATAACAACGGAATATGCATGGCGACATTCTTTTGCATAAGGTAACTAGATGCTTTATATGGGAATGGGCAAAGTTTCATTAACACTTCCGAACTGTTCATGAAAACATCCTATATTTTCGCGACTCATCTTTTACTTCAATCCAGTGTTCACTGAAGTCCAAATTTAGTGTGTGCGACTTCATAAGATAATACATAGAGCACTTCTAAAAACTTTTTTTTAACGAAAAAGTACTCTTTTCCTAAAAATGAAATTACAAGATAAACGTTTAAGTGTTAACCTTAAACATAACCTTAAATACCATAGTGGTATACATTTGAATAATATGACTTGATTGTTCGGATTAACATTTCACAAAACATTTCACAATTTCCGGAAAGCTCCAAACTTTTCATGAAAATATCTAGAGTTTCAGCGAAACAAACCTGGTTTAAACATTTAATCAATCGCTAGCATCACAGTTTATCTTTATAACCAGATAATATTATCATAACAAGAGGGCCATGGGCCATAAGGCGTCACCAGAGACCCAAAGGAACTATACTATTCTGAAAAAGTGCCAGCTGATTCATGACGAGTATACCAAAAACGTGACTTCTAGAGTATTAACATGATTTTGTTATTTGACCAAGTAACCTTCTTTTTGAGTTCACAAGACCAAGTTTCACTCTTAGCCGAAATTTTTTGCGACATATGTTCTGACAAGGTATCATGAAGATTGTTTTTTAAATTTGGCTTCTATATAGCGTCAACATGTTATCACGAAATTCATATGAGAAAAACTACCCGACGGCCGCTTTTCAACTAACCAGAATAATTGTCTAACTCGACCGAGAAATCATAACAACAAGTGTTCTGACTCAAGTTTCATTTAGATTCCACAAAAAATGTAACTTCTTGTGTTTTAACAAGGTTTTACTATAGCCATAAAAGGAAAAATGCCTCGTACCCTGGCGGTCGTGTTTTTCAACAAACCATATCCAGTTTCGAACTCAGTCATATAATCATTAAACACATGTTCTGACCATGTTTTATATAGATTTGACAATACGTGTGACTTCTAGAGTTTTAAAAAGGTTTTACTAGAGCCATATTAGGTAAAATGTCCACCCACCGGCGTCCATGTTTTTCAACGGACCGTAACCATTTTCAAACTCAGACAAGATATAATAAGAACGCATTTTCTGACCAATAAAATGTGACTTCTAGAGAGTCAACAAAATTTTACTCTGGCCATATAAGGAAAATCCCTAGCCCCCTGTCGGCCATGTTTTTCAACAGACCGGAACTATTTTCTTACTTATATATGATATACTTCGAAAAAATGTTCTGACCAAGTTTCATGAAGATTAAACAATACAGGTGACTTCTAGAGTGCTAACAAGGTTTAAGTATAGCCATATTAGGAAAAATGCCCGACCCCTGACCGCCATGTTTTACAACCAACCGGAACCATTTTCGAACTTGTCCAATATTTAATTCGGACACTACATGTGACTTCTATAATGTTAACAAGGTTTTACTAGACCCTTCTACAAGGCGGTCATGTTTTTCAACAGAACCGAACTCATCCAATATATCATTAGAACTTTTTTTCTGACTAAGTTTCATGAAGATTGGACAATAATCGTGACTTCACGAGTTTTAACATGGTTTTATCAAAGTCATATAAAGAAAACTGCCACTTCCCCTTGCAGCCATGTTATAAGCCAACCGGACCGATTTTCAATCACGTCCAAGATATTATTTGGGACACCATGAGGACGTTGTGCTCAACTCAGCTCAAAAGCCAACAGTTTTCGCGAAAGTTGAAAAAGTTTTCTTGATGCTTTGAGATTTTAAGAAATATTACCCGTTATGTAGAAGCAGAGGGGTAATCACGTGACAAACAAAATGGTGACGTCCATGTTGAGACAGGTATTTTTCGCCGTTTTATACCCTTTAATAAGTGTATTAATGGTTTAAATGCCGTTCACATTCCAGCAAGAAAGTGTTTACTTGAGAGTAAAAAGTTTCTCAAATATCTGTTTCATGAAATGTGTTTTTTTGTATTTTGAAAATAAATACTTAACATTGAAAGATGTGGCAATGCAAAATCTGTAAATGTACTCTACCGTTTCATCACTAGAAATTGCGTTTTGCTTATCCGTATATAAATCCACAGAAGGGAAGCCAATTGTATTTTTTATCTATGTTATTTCTATTATAGCATTTACACACTAATACTATGGACATCCCTCCTGTGTATAAATCCATATCACAAACATATCTGATAAGACATATTGCTGTTATTGTTTATCTTAAATGTATTGTATTGAAGCATTTTTTTTATCACAAACACCATTCAAAATCAGCCTATACATTGTCATGTGTGTAGGACAAGTGCTGATAGTTTACTAACATCGTGGGAGTATCGTCTGCTTTGTTTTTCGCCATCTGTTTAAATTTTAAAATTAATTACGACATCTACTTTGAACCTGTAATGTTTCGCATGCTTTTAAAGTAACGCCATTATGTTATGTTGTATCAGTATTCTGTGTGAGTAAATACGAGCCCCTAACTGATCGTAATTATGCTTTGACATCGTCCTTACTAATGGCATCTTTGACGTCATCCATACCACATCGCCATATCACCTGGCAAGTGTTTCATTGTTAGAATGAAGTGCTTTCGGCGCTATTTTCTCACATTTATAGAAAAAAAGAATACAATAACTCAAAAAACATTACCAGGAGAGAAATATATAAACTGTTGGTCGCTTAACACTTGAACACCATTTCCTTGTACTATTAAAACAAATGTCAGAATAATGTATTTGAAACCGACACTCACTTTTTAATGCTACTTTTTATGGGATATATAAGTGCGTCTATGCGATAATCAACTGTTTATATGTCACGCGTTGTCTTAAATTTCTGTTGTCGTGCTAAATTGTATCATGTCGTGCGTTGCTTAGGTTGTCGTATGTCTACCTTAAAGTTCAACGTGCGGCACTCAATGTAGCTTAACCTTATTCCGTCGATACACGAACTATTTACAATTTGGTAATTTAAGAGCTGTGACACGAGTATGGTTTTCAACAGTTTATTTTTACATTTTCTTACACAACAAATCCTACTTAAAAGTTCACATACGTCATGAAAAATGTCACGAATAATCACATGCATTTCCAATGAGTTTAAGCAGGTTAGTCATTGGCGATATCACATATCCCCGCTATGGTTCATTTCAAGTAGGTGCAAAACTAGATTACAAGAAACATTCAGCCCATAAGTTAGTCTTTCGCTACTTCATATTGATCACACACAAATACAAAAAGCTTCACGTTTATTTATTAAAATTAATTGCCGTAGTGCAAAGTAATATTGTAACATCCAGAAAAATAATGTCTTTTAATTCTACATAGTAAAGCATCACTTCTATATAGTTTATAAGAAAAATCCCGAGGGACTAGTTTGCGACACATAGTAAACATGTACAATGATGTTAGTATCAAAATTGTCCCCAGGTTCATGGACAATTAACTTTTTATTTTTTGTTTAAAAGGCTTTTAAACAAAAAATAAAAACTAACGACATACGTGTTTGATACAGTTGTGCGATGTGTGGATGATACTTAAACAAAAATGTAATATATGTTATAGTTATTATTTAATTTTGTTAAAGAAATGTGTAAAAAACACCAACTCTTTCTACATATTGATAAACCATTACCAAGTACCCATAACCTAGCCAACTTCATAAAACTTGAAAAACCTGTTAAAACTGATCGGACCGAAATAAAATTAGCCGGACCAAACAGTCCAGGTATAAAATACCATAATCGTGGAAAGCAAACGTGCTTCGCTCACTTTTTATTGTACTTAACATCCATTAACAGACATTCAGATTAAGACACCTAAATAAAATAACGAAATGAACTTTTTTGACATGATATTAATATTAATTTAACAACATGCGAAATGTAATAATACGTAACGAATATATCAATTCAAATTGTACAGTTTAGAAAGGATAATAAATATATGAACGCTTTTCATTAACAAAACATGATATTTGCCTGAAATGTCCTGCGCAAAGTTTGCTGAAAACACACATGCCATCTCAATGTATGCAACATCGTGTCTTGAAGAAAAACAACACAATATATAAGAGTATACATACTATCTCACGTTGTGCTAACACTGGATACATTTGTGAAAGCTATTTCGCGGTAATACATTCTTGATTGTCATATTTAATTTGACTTAGGAAGAATTGTTGGTACAGTACCCAATTTAGACATGTAATTGTAAAACAAAAACGACTATTTATTTTAAGCTACCATAGCAACTGCATAGAGAATGGTTCAATGGGTGGCACGCTCAAAGTAAGCTTGTCATTTGAGTGTCTTTGCTAACGGTTGCACGCTTCGTTTAGCCGGTCGAATTAGTGTTCTCGCATAGCAGAAGTTTTAATTGAAAATAGCAATAAAAACGTGATTAATCCTCAATTAAAAGATATTTACAGCAGTTGCAGTAAAGAATCAACAAATACAATTTGACAAGAAAACGAACCATATCGAAGCCGTCCAGTAACATGAAGGGAAAAGTCTTGAAAAAGGTTTCGGACGGTAGAGTCGATTCTTTGTAAAGAATTCTTGGACATACTGGGGTATACTCACAATTTTCCAGTATCGCATATCAGACCGATTTTCATGATGTCTAGTGTCAAGTTTTTGATGTCAATAAATGTCATTTTTTTCACGCTCACAGGCATATTTCTGTAAATTATTAGTACTCGTGAGAAGTAAAAGGACCAATGTGGGAGGATATTTGTCGTAAATAAGTACTAACTTCTTGTGGTAAATTTTAAAGTCAGTTTTGCTACAAAGTAAGTTTGAAAGAAAGATATTTATATAACCGATACATCTATCGATAGATCGTTTGCGAAAAAAGTCACCTTTAACTTCGTTTGTTCCTAAAAGGATATCAACATAAAAGTTAAGGTAACAATCCAAATGGTTTGGAAATTAGACTAATTGGTTTAGTTTCGCAAGATCTATCACGTGGCGGTTATTTATAAGCTGAGGCTTTATATGCAACCAAGCTGGAATAAATAGGTTTCACCGTAGATGTTATTCCGATGTTAACTTATATCGGCGAATTTCTCTTACCCGTCTGACCTACATGGTATTCGCTCACGAACGGAACCAGAACACGAATAAGAAAAACACCCATGAACCTAATTAGTTTTGGCGATATATTCGCAATACAATCCAAGATTCAATGAAACATGCAATCACAAATAATTACTCACGTTAAATAATTGTCATTATTTTTTGCCTTATTTCGCTTTCACGTTCTTTTGTTTCAATTACATATTTATCACACGTTTATTTAATTATTATTGAATCCGGTCCTTACTTTAAACAACTTTAAACGGTTTTCATACGATCGTTATAATACATGACCCCAAATTGTAAGGATATGGAAATTGCTGTAATTCCGAAACGGATCCCTATATTAAAAATAATTGGTCATCGCTCTGGAGTTATTATACACAGAACGTCTTTGAACTCAGAGACGTTCGGTTACGCAGGTGCCAGTTGGACTATTCTAGTAACGAATTTCGATGGTCCATGATTGCTTATAATCGTTTCTAATAATAAATACGGTTAAAATTCACTGTTTTCTAAATGAGCAGATCCTGAACAATTTACGCCATTTTTGTATAGCATGTATGAAACGCCATTTCGAAGAGCATACAGTATGGAAAAGATCGGGTATATAATTGTGCTTAACCCCATGTATAAAGTGTTTGTTTATTTTAAATGTGCAGTTAGGAAGACATGTTCAATAATTAAACTTTGAATACTTCATATTATGGATAAAACAGTTTTCTTTCTTATGTCTGACGTCAGGGGCTCCATTCACTGGCATGACGTTTTATTGTTGTAAGTGATTGACGCTGTTCAATGTTTAATAGACAACTATCGAGCATACAATGGATATTGAATATGCAAACACGTTGTTGGTTTCTTCGGTTAGTATTTGGTTGTTGGTAAAAAAAGTAAGACTCAATTATGTTAGAGTTTTATTTTTATCTACCAGTAATATATAATTCGCAACCGTTGTAACCTTAGTCTCCACATGATTGGAATAAAAACGTGTATTCCATAAGTTAAGAGACACTCTGATCCATTTTATTGAACAACACTATTAAACATGTTTGATTTAAAAGGTATATCATGTTGAAGAGATTTGAAACGGGTCAGCTTGATTTATACCACCAGCAGAGTATACTGTTAAAAAACAAGTCTCTTTCTTAGTTATCCTTTCGGTCAAGTAAGTCTTTCTTTGACAACTTTTGCCAGCTAGGCAATTGCTAGCAATTGCTAGCACTATAAATTCGCTAAATAATAATTAAAGCGTATGGTAACAGCTTTACATTATTAACGAAAGTGTGTCTTGACAAAAGTTTGATCGTATAAACATTTATGATAAACAAGACAATGTATTTCGGCATTAAACTCCACAGGCCAAAATTGCAATTTACAAACATGTCACATACGACATGCAGGAGTTGTGAATAGTTTTATGTGTATACTTTTCTTTTTATTAATAATGCAATTTTCTGTAATGTTAGATCCTTTTTCGTTTTCATCAGATTAGTAAAATCATTTTCTTGTCTGTTTCACTTTACCAAGAAAAAAATGAAATGAAGAACAATGAAATTAACATTAAATTCGTTTTCAATGACACAAGTGCTTTCTACATAAACAAAATGTGTACAATATCAAATCATGATCTATAGCAATACATCGTCCATTTTCAATAAGAAACTTGTGGTTGGAAAACCTGAATTTTACAAATGAATTCTATAGTAGAAGGGAATTTTTAGCGAAATAGATTTTTCTGGTTCAGGCAATGATTTATACACACTATATGTTTCACATCTAGACGAGTCGAATAAACTTCCCCTCCCTTTATGATGTATGACGTGATATCATTTCCTTCCTGGTTAAGAGTTATGATACATGTCATATTTGCATTCCCAAAATGAAGAATACTGAATCAGATTGCATGGACAGTTTAACTACCTCATTAATCTTAATCATTAGAGCCATCAAGTAATTGGTTCATTGTCCAAAAGATTTTATGTTTGATGGTTTGTTTATAATGTCTTAAACAATAAGCTCATTAAATCACATGCATAAGGAAATTCAATATAACTTGTGCTTTGTATTCAATAAACTAAAGCCTAACAATAAAAGGTACGAAACATATACTTATATATCTAACTATATTAGTTCCCCAAAATAAACACATGCTATTCTGGGAATATTTGAGTCCTTACTAATGTTTTTCTCTTTAACGCACTATGACAATATAAATTTTTGCACTATATGGCACTGTTTATATTCGTGATGCACCATCTTTAATAAGACATGTGCCTTGGAAAGGCAAAAACAAAGCATCACGGGAGGGATATTAAAACAGTTGAATTGTGCCCAGAATATCATAATTTGCCTAGAATCAATAACAACAACAACAACATGTGTAAATTAGCACTAACACTTCAATTCACATGAAAAACAATTAAAGATATAATATTATTTGATTCAAATGCAATTAACAAGTATTATAAAACCAAAAAAAATATTTAAGATTTTTTAGATGTATTAAAACCTTCAATAAGAACATTTTCAACAAGGGGATCATAATATAACGGTAATCAGTATATAAACTTACCAATTGTCCGTTCATGTAAACAGCAAATCTAGGCAAATTATTTCCAATTAAAAATATACAGAAACGCGTGACCCCCCCCCTGTTTTTTGGCCAAATTTGGTATCTGGGCACAAATTAATTATCGGAATTCTTCTTAATTATGTAATTGGTCACTTGCCTTAAATGTATGACTAGATGATGGAAACGCTGATTTCTCTCTTAATTATTGAAGTATTGTATACTGTCATGAATAGAAACAAGGAATGTTTTCTTTTTACAAAGCACTGAATTATTAGCAAGAATTACCTACACAAGGGCGATATATCGTGTTAAATATATCGTGCGTCGCCGCGACTCTCGCGAAAAATATCGTGCGTCGCCGCGACTGATATTGTACATTTTGCAATTCTAGAGATATTGAGGACGAGTACCATTTTGTCATTGTATGCAATTGTTATACTGTAGTAAGAAAGAAGTATATTAAACAATATAACTATGTTAAACCTTCTGTATTTAAATTTACACAACTGTTGAACTCATGTAATAAGACCGATATAAGTAATATTTGTAAGTTTGTTACGGACGCTATAAACTACAGAAATGCACTAAATTTTGTTAATAATTGAAACACAGTTCATCTCTTAATAATTGTCGATTATGTATTTTTTAACAAATAAGTTCATATAACTCTTTCACTTAATGTATTGAAGACGATGTTCTTGCACAAGTCTTAAATAAAATGTTCTGTTCTGTCAAGAAAAATATCAAGTATCGCTTCGTGTGTCTAGTGTCGACCTTGATGAAAGAAGGGCGAGTTTATAGATGGCCTATCCGGATTCCGTAGAAAACACTCATTTCAATGTGATGGAAAAAAATTGTGTCACACGAGTTTTTCTCATGTTTGAAGATTTTTAAAATACTTTTTCATAAATGACTTAAGTTAGTGTCCGTGCCGAATATAATTGCGGTTAGGTTTGTATAAGCCTTAATATTCTGCGTTTTTTGTTGAGCGGGAATCAATAAAATGAAAATAACAAAAACAACCAGCAACAACATTATTTTGCAAACTCTATATTTAATCATGTAGGCAACAGCTTTTAAAATGTGCTAGACTCCTACTTAGCCGAACATCAAATTTCGCCAGTTTGTCGCCATAAGATCTAGTGGAATCTGCACAGGCACATTTCATAACGTTACGGATACAATTTATTATAAAAAAATATGGTCTGTATAGATACAATCACGGTTTAAGTTAACAGAACTATTAAATAAATGAACGTTTACTCAAAAGGACAGATTTTCATTTTAAACAGATTTGCATATTTCGCAAGTCATCAAAGCAGTGTTTATAACATTTTGTAAATACCAAAGTATTTTGTTTAAACAAGTTTTATATAAGAGTTTTCATAAAAAATGTATTGGCTAATATTACAATAATAAACTTTTTCTGCGAAAAACAGCAAAAAATACAACAACAACACCAGAACACATGAGATATTGATTTGCTGCTTAATTACATTAAGGAGGTACGTTACTCAATTTGTTTACAACCATCTAAGTAATTGTCTGTCCGAGTTATGTCAAAAGGTTTTTCGTCAATATATAATGCTTACAGTAATACAGGCATTTTACGATCAATAAAGGTGAACAATGTACACTTGTTAAGCAGGATGAAAACTAGAAATATAAGATTGTATTACCACAATATTAAGACTAAAATACCCATAAGAAACTCTGCAATGCGGTAGGTTTCCTTATGAAAGACATATCCATCGTTAAATCAACGTGCACGTTTTGTTAGACAGTTAATATATCAACAGGTTTGTAAGAGCAGATTTCATAATGGAGTGATGTTCTGAGCACAAATAAAGTTTTCATATACCTACTTTTAATTATCACTTGAAATGTAAAAAAAAGCTAATTACGCACTGAAGGCAAGAATTACAAGTTGCTGTGCTGGTCATAACGTTTAACAAAAGATAAAAAAGATTGTCGCTATCGTGTGTTAAAAATCTAGTTCGTAACAATGCTCAATTTCAGTCTACACACACATGACGTGTTGATAGGTCCAGTCAAAACATTGCCCCACCTTACCGTTTTGACAAAAACAAACGTTCTGTCATACGTCAAACGCTTTCAAAATTTAACTTGTATAGTAGGTTGTATAGTACTAATAAAAAAGAATGAAAGTGATATGCATCTTCCTTAAAAGTATCTTCATATAACATTAATTAACTTCTAAAGTATATATTTTACCTGTATACAAAACTTGAGACTCACTTTAAATGAATTGAAAGGTTCCATCTATTAAATGTAAACAATGCGTGCTTTGGTAAAAGCTAATCAACAACTGACATTATTTTTTGTTACACTGAATGTTCTTGCATAATACATAACAACGCGAAATGATAAATAATTTTGCGCATTTTGTTGATTCTCAAAAGGACGTGGCGTGTATGGAGACCAAATTTAAAGTCAAGATTCAAAGTAATAACATACACTATATCCTGGCACTTTACTGAATATTATAAAACCAATATGTAAAGCTCAAGTCAATCATGTACAACATAATATGGTAAATTATCTGTTTAGTTTCGTATGTTGGATATAAAAGCCTCCTCACACATAGAGGAATCCATATGACGAAGCCTGGCAGGATAAATTTATGAAATCTAGCGAATTCTTACCGAAATTGTTTGAAAATTTGTTGCATTGTGAAATATTATAACGAAAGGTGAACGTAGAGGAACTATTTGGTGCGAATGATTTACGAAGTTTGACGAACAGTTACTGCAATTCGCTAGAAAGCGTTAGGTCGCGCAAATAATATTCGTTCTTTCGCTTAGCCATAAAGAGCTATTAAGAGCGTAAAGATACGAATGTAAGCGCAACCTTGCGAATATTTCCGAAACGGTGTTTCTGCATCCGGGCGTTTTGATATAGACTAACTTTTTTCCGACTCGACTATGCATGTTGATTATGCATGAAGTTTTTTTCATTAAAGATTTTGCGTAAATTTCGTGTCTTACTATTACTATTACTTCCCTTTATAAGGCCAATACAAAAACAACAATACTCTTTATTAATTTATTCCACTAATATGTTACACTTTATTTCAATCTCTAATGTGACACCATCCTGTCTTGCTATGGCACACATCCCGCTGGAGAGTTGACCCAGTGCTTCAGAGTGTTTCTCACAATCTTGCCTTTTTTGATTGCTGTGTTGTGGCCCCTTATATTGACATTCCTGGTATCCTCCAAGTTGCGACCTCTTCTCCATTCTCCAGGAACCAGATCGCCTCTTCTATCATCATGGTCAACCAGTGCATTCTGCATGGTGGGGTTCCTGATCCTCATCAAGATGTGGAGAATGCAGCATGTCTTTACAATCAGCCTTACTGTGGATGGGTTGTGGTTCATCTTTGTGAGAAGTATCTGAAATTACTGATAACCAGTGTTGTTTTGTGTTAAAAGTTAACGTGAACATTTCTTTTATAAATGAAATTGTGTGTTGAAAAAGGGTATTGCAGTAAAATTCCGCTATTAAGACCACTTCGAAGATTAAAAAAAATTATGCGTTTTTTGACAATATTCAAGTCCCAAATGGTTAATTTATGAAGGAAAATGGTCCGATATTAAGACCACTGCGCTTCGCTATTGAGACCACTATTTTGCCTGGTCTTAATAGCGGAACTTTACTGTACCTGGAATTGGTTGGCCAAAAATCCCAAATGCATTTTCTGATACTCTCCTAGCCCTGGATAACCGGTAGTTCAGGATGCTTTCGTCTCTTGTCAGGACTCTATGTCCATAGGGTTTCTGCATGTTCTCGCTCAGGCTGAAAGCGTCATCTCCAACCAAGAAATAGTGCATGTCAACGGTGTCATTTGGAAAGGGCTGTGTGTCTGGAAATCCAATGGAACCATCCTGCACCATATAAAGAAATTCTGATTCATTATAAATCTTGGCATCTCCACTTGAACCGTATCATGAAAATACAAAAGGATAAGAACTTGTCAGTATACAACTGTACATTAAAAACAGCACTAAATGTATGAAATTAATGTAATTACAAAATAATGCAGTTAAATATATGTAGACTAATACTCACAACCCAGATCACACCATACGAACTTGTAGTCCGAGTCGACAATGGCCAGAAATATGATGCTGAAGAATCCCTTATAATAATAATATAAGGGACCATATCTGGCAGGCTTTCTGATAGCTTTGTGCGTGCCATCAATAGCAGCAACGCAATTTGAAAAGTTCCAATTCTTGAGGAAACCATCAGCCAGATGTCTCCATTCTTCAGGTGTGTAGGGGGCTGTCATAACCTCATCAACATATTCTTCACATAAAGCATGACACATGTCTCTGTCCACTACAGAGAGGGTATTCTCAGCGACTCGCCAGGAATACTGCATGTCTGAGTACTTGACACCAGAAACCAGGTGACGTAGTGTGACCGCTAACTTTAGCCCTGGATCCAAGGGCTCCCTGTACCGAGTGTGTTGCTTCACGTGGCGATGACGAACCTTCCGAAAATTGTATCGTTCATTTCAGTAGGCATGCGGAGGAATTGCTTAAATGTTCCAGGATCTTCACTTCTGAGCTCAACCATGAGCTGCTCATAGATGCCAAATTGGCGCCGTCTCCCGGAATGCAGCCATGGTCTTCTCCACAAATTACGTGCTCTGGCTCCTCTTCTCCACCTTCGTCGGCCTCTGAGAAAGCGGTGTATATTAAGTTGTTGCTGGACTACTTCTTGATTGGCCATAGCAGCAACATACTGCAGTTTCAGGCGTTGTATATCTTCCATTTGACGAAGAAATAATGATACCTTCAACATTATATATATGAAATATAGGCATATGTCTGCACAAACTACTAAAACAATCAGGAGCGCTATTATTCGGATGGATTCGCATAGATTCGCCTATCGTAGCTACCCTTTGGATTGATTCTTATACGAGCGTATACCGTTCGTTTTCTGAACGTTAAATTATCGTCATAAATCGCTTAAATGCGTCGGATTCAATTCGCTACACTACGCAAATCCTCGCTATAGTTTGCAAAAGTTCGATAGCTGTGTAAAGATTTGTTTTCGGATCGTCCAACAATTTTTGAACATGTTTAAAATTTTCCGACGAACAGAACTAATCACAAACGTATCCATACGAACACCAACAACGATGTGCAACGTACATATACTAATGAGAACGAATTTTGCTGAAATCTTATTCGCCAGTACACGCAAGTTAACGTCGGGAGACTTTCGCCTATGTGTGAGGAGGCCTTAATAGGTCTACCCCAAAGGAAGACTTTTATCCTATTGTATTCTTTATTGTATTTCCATGACAATGACCCTGACCATTTAATGACTACACAATATTAAAAAACGTACTGTGACATATCCAACTTCTGAAGATCTCGTCTCTTCGTTGAATACTTTGCATTCTTCATGCGGCCAATTAAATTAAATATATACTTTCACAAGACAAATAGTGCACATTAGTGAGATATGGGGTTTTGTCAATCATATAAAAAGTACCCACTGATTCGTTTGGTCATATTCTTGCTGTTTAAAGACTTAATTAAGCCCAATTGTTATGCTTCAATACACTTGTTGTCGCTTCTTTTTATCTGACAATATATATACACATTTAGTAAGATATTGATACAATTAAGTCTCAACAAACGAAATTAAACAAAGTGGAATTATGTATAGGAATGATTTTCATAATGTGAATTAAATAATAATACTTTTGTTTATAAATAGAGAAATGCCGTAAGGAGTAAATGACTGTGTAACATTTTATTTCTGGAATTACCAATTCTTTAATGAATCAACTTCTATTTAAAAATATATATCATCGAAACTGATCAATTTTCATACACAAATTGGAATTTGTTATAAATTCAATATTCAAACGCTTACACGATAAAATATTTAATTATTCATGTGGATTTGATAACTTATTTGTTGGTGTACTCGAATGTGTAATGGCCAAAATCCAACTGAAAAAAGGCCGATGGCACAATACGGAAACAAGTGAAAAATGACGCAAATATGTTTTACAAGTGATATTGACGATTAATTTCTAAATCAATCAGAGGAAGAAACTGTAACCTCGTATGAAAGCTGATACGTAGAATGCAGATCATCGATCAATGATAATGAAAGAATCCGATGATTATTTAAGTTAATGAACCCAAAACGCTAATAACAGTAAAACATAGTTATATACTTAGATATTGTTCGTATGTAAACATTACCTATATGCGAATGTATTCTACATCATCACTATTTGACCTATTGGTGTATAGATTTACAGGAACCCACAATGTTGTTGATACTTTTGGCAAATGTGTTCATGAATGTGTACATGATTTCAATGCAATTCTCATGTTGTTTTTTTTTAAATTATAAAATGCGGTCCTTTATTTATGGGACGGAACCGATTCCAAACAGAGAAACCCAAAACAAATGCACAAGACAGATCACGCATGTTATATAACAACCCACAACCACAAACATGACTCGGGTTACCGTGTTGCGACTAAGTTATAAGCTATAAAGCTTGACCAAGGTTATTTCTTTATACTTGATAATGGCTCTTGTTCACATTATTGTAAACAAGCTGAGCGTATTAATACAGTTGAAACTTGAAGCGTTCCTCCAAATAATAAGATGTTAATAAAAACCGACCGGCGCCCACCCTTCCGAAAAAAAAACCTTAACATTTTAATTTTTTATACTATCGGGAAATTAAAAATCGGTAGGAACAAAATGAACACGGACAAAGTCTTAAACCGAATCTATACAGATTTTTAAAATAACAAAAACAATAGCGTTCAATTGATTCGTTTTATTATAGTTGTAATTATTGCATAAATATAAAATACAAAACGATAAAAATTATCAGTCACGTGTTCTTTAAAGTAAATAACCTCCTGTATCACGTTAAAAAGTTGTTAATTAAACACATTTGCTGCTTGTGACGAGCACTCGTATGCGTTGTTATTGCGTCCGTAAAGTGAATAAACAATAATCATCGAAAATACACAAACATTCGCAACAATTCTTGAAAAACAACACGTTGTACCACGTCATATTCATGTTTATAACCGTTAAAAAGTAGTCACGTACTGTTGCTAGTTGTTTATAAGTTTTCAAAATAAATATTAATTTAGCCGTTGACTTTTACAAGTTAACAAACAACAACAGCAACAAATGTAGGTTTAAATATTAAAAAAATCAACTTGGCTTCTTTAGAATTTATTAAGTCGATTCTACTACTAAGTTTTAGCGATTGAAAGTGGATAACTTATATATCTCTTGTAATATTTGTCTTTTACTTTACACAAAGGCTAATTTAATTGCTATGGAATCACATACTTTAAACAAATAAATAATCAACTTAAACTCCTTGCATCTACAGGCAATAAACGTCTTTCAAAAAAAACTTTTTGCACTCTTCTTCCACCACAGAATGATGTCTTACCAGTTATTGTTGTTGACATTCTGAAACATTGAAAAGTCATCAAATATTATTTACAAAATCTGATTAGTCGCGAACAATCTCATAAAACTTATCGCTTAAACTCTTATTAAACTATTATAAAAATACGATTCGATATGCAATTACCCGCATAAATATCGGTTTTTTCCATCGTTTTCTGCATAATGCATGCAACATTAACGCCTTGAATAGAAACGGTTCACGCTGCATTTCATGTTTACTCATTTAATTGTCAATTATCACATAGTTGGTTATTAATTTAGACATACTACATGATATATACTAAGCTACAAAATGTGTCTCAGTTTAAAAAGATTGAGTCGGTCCATCAATTAAATGTAGTGGTGGTTTTTCCATTACATCTAGCTCTAATTTGTATACACAGAGAATGATACATTATGATTATTACATAACTTGTAAAAAAGGCACTTAACATACATGCGATGATGATATCAAATGACACGAAGCACTGCCATATACAATAAAGTCTATTCAAATAAAATTATCGACAAGCGATCATTATCTTGACATCTTGTGCTGCATTAATTTCCAAATGATTTCCGGACAGTTGATATTATATCTGAAATGCTTCAAACTTAAACTTAACCATGCCTACTATTTAAGACAGTCCGAATTTCAGATAGGTAGTTGTGTTTGAAAAGTGTATGTCCCTGAATGATGCAGGATAGCATAAAGGTAATGCATGTAATTCTGGCCTGTACGTAAATAATCGGCCACCAATGATTAAAGGTTCGCACTGTTTGATTAATATTTCCCTTTATACAACAAAAATAACACTATACAAATAAGGTATTGTATCCATTTTAACTTATATATGATAGATGGAAATCAAAGTTAAAATAAATGAACGTTTATGTAACGGGGTGTCATATAACTTGAAAATAGCTGACATCTGAACATGTTAACGTAAAATAAACAGTTAAGTTAATATGGTAGTTTGGATTTTTGTTAGGCGTCATAAAACCATTTAAACGACGGTAGATAACAACTCAACTCTCATCTGCACGCGTCTGTCCACATGCAGGTCGAATGTATAATTATTTCTCTTAACCTTTTTTTGCAATGTGGTACTATTAAACTATTTACATTACCTATATTCCGTTCAATATACACATTTCAAATAACATGCCTTACACTTTGCTCTGTTTTGTGTAAATTATGATAATATTCTGTACACACATTATTGTTAAATTCTGTTAATATTTTGTTTACACATTATTATTAACGCAATCAATTTTGGTTTAAAAACAAAAAGACTCACGTGTTCGGTAATGTGATGGGCACGCGTTGTGCTAATGCATAGAACATGTTTTAACGGCACGTAAACACAACGGCTCAACGTTTCATTAAATCACGTAAGCCTTAAGTGTAAAATACAGATTATTCGTTAAACTGTAATGCTTTAAAACTGTATTGTTGAATCTGAATCTTACTTGAAATTTGACAGCTAAAATAACAGTTTTGTTCATGAAGATATAGAATAGAAATGTGCCTCATTGATAGTCTTTGTATAGATAAATCACCAAAGGTTTCGAACATGTTACAAATGCATATCATAGTTTGAATCATCTCCTTATTTTATGTTTTATCATACATGTACTTCATAACTGTGTTTCAAATACTGTTATAAAATACGGTAGCTACACTTTCTGAATTTCAAGTGAATCTTAATCACAATAATGTTAGTATGAAACTTGTGTTTAAGAACATAAAAGTTCAACATAAATGTATAATATTAATTAATTGCAAAGTTTACAACCAGATTTAATTAAAATCCGCGTCTTGGTCTCTCTGGTTTTATTGCAATTTAGTTGATCGCGTAACTTCTCTTTTTTATGACAATTTATTGGCTTAGTGTGACGTTGGTTGTGAGTGAAAATTTGTTTAAAAATCAGTAGACTCTTCATACACAGTCCGAAGGCGGTAACCCAGGTTTATTTTTATGTGTGACTTGTGCTGTTTGCCCAATCGGTCGCTTTTCATAAACAAAGGACGAGATTTAATATAATTAAAATGTCTGCATTCTTAATTGACAAACACATCGTTTTATGGCACAGTTATGAACAAAAGATACAATGAACATTCTAAAGCAACAGAAGTGTTATTATCTCCACGTTCTATATTGCATGTGCCAGGAATGAAACGGCTTTTCTTCCGTATTAATCATTTATTTTTATGTGAGAAATATTTTTATGACAATTAGATCTCTAAAGCAGTGCAAAAACTATGCAATCACTTGAATAGAGAAACGGGTGTTAAATAGTTTCACAAGTTTTTAATCTTAAACTTTTCACGCTTTCAGAAAAAAAACTCACGAGGAAGGTTTTTATTTTAGCAAAGCGCGTTTAATACTGATATCTTGGAGATAGAAATTTTACTACGTGTACTTAATGTTTGATAACAATAATAAATTATTGGCAATAAATAAGAAATGTAATAAAGTAGCTTCAATTCAGTTTTGTGGTCGAATCCCTACCTTTTGATGAACATTTAATACTCCATATGTTATAATGGTGAGTATTACAGCGTTGTCATGTTATATACCGAGGGGTGAATGGAAGACTGCTGTAACTCATATTAAATAAAGAAGGAGATACGACAGTTTTCCGTTCAGCCCTCGATACATGAATATTGAATCGCATGTCACATTACCTGGATATAGATTATTGTTACCATGTGATATTATTATGTTTTTATATACATGACAATTGAAACTGAAGTCACATCACTATGATAAAAGTATTGCTATAATTTTTTATTAGTTTGTTTAAGGGAAGTGACCAACTGCGACAAAATCCAGGACAAAACATAGATAACACAACATTAAACATTAAACATTTATTAAAACCGAAGCCAACGCCTTAAAATCATCTTTATAAAGCATTTGGCGTTTAATCAATTTAAAAACGGTGCAGCAACGAATATGAATAAAAGATGAAACAATAAAGTGGTGTGATATCACTCGGTATCTGGGAACAGCCTCTCTATTAAAGTGTAATACCTTTATGCATCACTTCACATAACTTACGTTGTCAAAACCTTGTATGTGCCTACGTCGTTAGTGCTTGGTGATGTGTTTAATGTTTCCAATAATTGAATACAGAACAAAAAAGTAAGTTATGTTCCTATTGAGTGTATGTACCGGATGAATAATTTTTATATAGTGTGACAGCGACGGGAATACATAAAAGCGTCAGATACACCTTTAGATAATAAAACTAATTAATTCATCTTTCATTTCAATGCATTGTTTTCTTCGTGGCTTGCATAGAATTTGTCTGACGCACTTTCATTAATTTAATAATCAAATTATATTGCTATGCTAATGTTCAGTGGTTAAGAAATAGTAGAGCCTTCCCCACCGAAACACAAATAATTGTTATTAACTTTTACGTAGGAGAATCATTGTGTTCCTTTAATGACCCTATTGGCAGCGGGCTTACGTCATGTGAACCCTCCACAAAAAGAAAATCGAACCTATAATCAAATTGTTTGTCTACAATAAAACGTTGAAGGCACTGCAGTTCATCAGGACCTACAATCAGCATCTAAATTATGTTCTCATAGTCACACAGCACATGGTCGTAATCGTATACAAGTCAGATTAATAAAAAATGGCCACATTCTTTTCCTGTTTAATTAAGTGATTTGGCCACATTAATACTTTTCCTTGT
Organism: Dreissena polymorpha; assembly: GCF_020536995.1. Taxonomy (NCBI): domain Eukaryota; kingdom Metazoa; phylum Mollusca; class Bivalvia; order Myida; family Dreissenidae; genus Dreissena; species Dreissena polymorpha. The sequence continues at coordinate 381,548 of NW_026273326.1, read as the reverse complement.
ACAATCGTTCAGTGTCTGCTTTTACTTATTTCTTGTTTGCACTTCATACAAACATTTTTATGGAAAAATTTAGTAAATGGTCTATAAGGTGTTGTCGCCTTTCATACAATCGAACATACGCCTTTCACAGAACGTCGGGTTCATACGTGGAAAAGACAATTAGGAAATACTTGATTATCTCACACTTTAAATTCTTCATAGAGTGGATCCTGTACAAGAACACGTTTGTCCCTATCGAATGCAATTGCATGTCACAGTCTTATTCTACCGAAGTCATTTGAAAAAAGAAAGACTTCCATGTGACAATCCAAGACACTTTCGCCCTAACATTCTACCGTTGTCCAATTTTGAAACGGACACTGAATATTTTATCTTGCACGAAGGTCGTGAAACATGTTGACTTAGCCTTGATACGTTAATTTTTAAAATTTAGTTAGAAATCGGTTTTGCTGAAATAAACGTAAAAAGCTGATGGTGGGTTTTACTATTATAGGCATTCTTTCATTTGCAAGTATTTGTTCGGCCTTCTGTATCGGTACCACTTATAATTGCGTTTGTTTTGTACAACTAGTTGTTTAGTTATGTTACTTGTTTAAAGCTCATGCCTCTTACTAAGTTCTAAATGACTGTGTATCTGTAACCACCCCAACCTTATCAGCGCAGTTACTTGTTTTTGCTCTTCATATATGTGTAATGGGAAGGAGTGCATATACATGGTCATTTGTCATATAAAAAAACATATGCGTAAATAGACGCCAGCTGAGCTGTAAATAATGAATCAGTAGTTTATTTTTAATGAGTTTGCAAAATTGAAAACCAAGCTTTATATTTTAAGATAAAATAGAACGACACTTATTTGCGACTCGACTAAGACAGCACAATCATACTTGATTGCGTCACTCTTAAATTTAAATAAAAATAAATGTACGGCGATAAAGCAATGATCTAATGATTTTAAATCAGTACAAATATAAAGGACCAGATTTTTTAAATTTACTGAAAATACCCCCAAACTGGTTTATAAAAAAGCCATGTAAGTGCCTCTGTACACGTTACTATCAAACAACATTTTCTTATATCACTTGTCATTAATCGATAAAGCAAAAACTTCAACCGGTAAGTATACTTGACTTTACATGTAAGTACGAGTGTTTTTCTATAAACAACTAATTTTGTTTGTTTAGAAACTTACATATTTTGTATTGTAGCTGCGTTAATACGTACCAAATGACCTGCAACGGCACTCGTCCCTGATGAACGATAAAGTATTAAATACATTAGCGTCTGTCATAGCAATAATGGTGTGTGTTTTAGCAAACACCTAAGTGAAAGTCCAATCTAACGTCAACCGTTTTATCTTATATTCAAAACACATGTATAATTAATAGGAACACGTAAATTATATGTTAATTTATTTAAATGTTTACAGACGCATGCGGACATAAATATACTATGCTCGTCATGACGTAATTGTTTATGGGACAACCCTAATGGAATATTGACGATCCGCATCTAATGAAGTCAATCTGAATATAATATCAAACATATGTTTCATTACCAAAGCGGTTTACATGTATTTTGCAAGGGAACAAAATCAGCATCACACACGACAGAAACATTCTAGATCGCGTCTAAACGTAAGAACGATTAATTTATATATCGGGATGCATTGATAAATTATATATACAATGCATTGGTTCTTCACTTTGGCGATGTAATACAGCACAATCTTCACATTTTTAGTTGTTCGCTCGCGAACAACTAAGGATGAGAGCAAGTTTTTCAAGCCACTTTTGCTGATGAGTGATTACCCAAAACCTGATCACTGTCTGCCTACACGCCGAGAAATAATTCGCGGCGTTGTTTCAGTTCTCGAACTACAATCATTTACAAATTGAAACATAATATTAATTTCGTGTTGTATGACATAATTTTTAAAGGATCATTTATGTAAAAAGTCAAAAAACTTTTTTAGCTATACGTTTTGCGGAAGAGTAAGTTTACAAATGATTAAAATAGTCCACTACGTGCTTAGTCATGCAAGTGTTTTTTTCCGCAGCACAGATTATTCCAAATATGAGGCTATTAATAGATCAGAGCACAACACAAGGATGTCGAGATTGCAATACGCTTTCATGCGTCTTTTACGTAACCTCGTTGATAGAGCTTGTCTGATTTCTGGTAGTACAGAGGGGGTGGGGAATCTGATATGGCTGGAATATGTTCGGAGGTTCTCAATAGACTGATCACGGATTCGCTCGAGTTTATCACCTCGGTACAAACAACGCCTGTTCATTATATCAACAAATGACAGCTTGATTAAAAATAATAGTGGCTGATACGGTGTGTATTTTATTTCAAAGGATTATAAACACAAACACAGCCGATTCCTTTTCTGATCAACAACGTTCTTGTATTCTCATTTGCACCGGTGATAACAACGCAATAGTATAAGGTAAAGTTTGTTTATATTCACAATTCTCAATTTACAAAACGTTGAACATGAGTTCACCAATAACAACAGGTATACTATAAACACCGACAAATATGCTTTATAATCGCTAAAACCGAATATAAAAGTACTAAATATGACAAGAAATATCTTTTAAAAAGATATTCGGCGTAAAAGTTTGACTTTGAAAGTTTGAAAATTTACTTTTCTAAATAGTTAACTTAAAAACAAAAGTTAAACTATTGTGTTTTAATTTCACAATTTTGCATATTCGTCGCATGAGTTTCTTTTTTTACCATCGAAATATATCGTTATTAATATTTGAATAAAAACACGCAGTTTTCTTTCTTCACTATCAAAATATATCGTATATACACATTTGCTTAACACGCATTTTTCTTTCTTCACCATCGAAATATATTGTATGTTAATATTTGAATAACACACACATGTCTTTTTTTTCAACATCGAAATATATCGTATATTAATATTTGATTAACACACAGTATTCTTTCGACACATTCAAATCACACTTCCATAGCTGCGTTATGCGAAAATGGGTACTCAGAGGCGATGCTGTCCGCTATAAAATCAGACAGACAGACAATTTATTCAGACTTATACACAAGTACATCGTCTTCATACATAAGTATACACATTATTTTCTGTCACTTAACTAGGTATAACAACATAACATTAATAAACATAAAATACACATTTACGAGTACAAATACTTATAAACTATCAAGGCGGTAATGACATTTATTGAACAGTATTATTTAAAATCGTATTTCTAATAACAAGAGCTTCTTTGATATATTTACATACATTGTAAATAACTGATTTTTCACATGAAATTAATAACTTTTGGAATTTATATACTGATGGGTTAATATAAAATATACGGTTTAAATATTTTTTTCTAAAATCTGTGTAACAACGGCATATACATATAAAATGGTATTCATGTTCTAGGTCCAAGTCATTACAACATAAACAATAACGTTCATTTCGTGGTATGTTATTTTGGGCGTATCTGCCCGTTTGGATTCTCAACGGATGCGCAGAGACTCTTAATCTTACAAAAAATAATCGCAGACGTCTAGGAACTAAGTCTAAATATGTTTCATAATCCAAACAGCTTTTAATAATTGTGCATCATTAAAACAGAACTATTATTCATTTTACCGTACCACTCTTGTTTAAAATTATCAATAAGTCTACATTTGAACTCGCTAATAAAACTATTAACGTGTACAACGTTTGGGTTTTCAAAAACATAACTAAATCCAAAATTATTTAACATATTCTTTATATTTGAGACCCAGTTTGTATACCCTTTATTACAATCGCTCAAGGCTTGTTTGTACACAGTTTGCATTATGATATTCTCATTGTTGAGAACCTTAAACCAATATTTAACAATTTTAACAAATCTGTTTACATACAATGGGTAGCTTCCTAATTCTCCATAAACAGCAACATTACATGTATTTATTTTCACCTGAAGCAATCGTTTGCAAAATTTTTAATGTATGCGTTCTATATCATCCGACTTCGTGAAGCCCCAAACTTCTGAAGCATAATTTAATATAGAACCCACAAATGAGTCAAACAACTGACAAAATATTTTTGGTTTTATGTCAAATTCATTGCATTTAAACAATAATGTATTCATGGCTTTAAGGGCCTTACCAACCAAATGCTCCTGTGTTAGTTTAAAACTCCCAGTATAATTTAACACTGTGCCTAAATAATTAAAGTTGTCAACAACTTCAATAACGTTATCATTGTATGTCTATTTTTCGTTATCTTTTAGTCCGCCCCTCTTCCGAAAAACCATTATTTTTGTTTTCGCAGTGTTTACATTTAACCCCCAAGAATTGCAATATAAGTATAAGTTATCTAAATGAGTTTTCACTTCAGCAGGTGACTTGCCTAATATAGCCATGTCATCAGCAAATAATAATAAAATCAACATAATATCTTCTATATTCAAGCCGGAGTTAATGCTATCTTGTAGGTAAAGTTCAAGGTCTTCAACAAATAAAGAAAACAAAATCGGCGACATTACCTCCCCTTGTCTCAGGCCAACAGCATAACTAAAATAATCTGAATAAGATGAACATGATTTAACACGAGACTTGACTTTTGCATACATATCCTTAACTATTCTAAACAATTTGCCTTGAATACCAGACTTAAAACATTTTCAGCCATAATGCATTACGGTATATACTATCAAACATTTAAACATGTCGACGTAAATTACATACAAACGTTTATTTTCATTTAAATAATTTTGAACAACTGACATCAGTATAAAAATAGCATCAACAGTCCAATATCCTTTCCGAAATCCGAACTGCGCATCCGAAATAACAGTATTTTCGTTGAAAAAAGTTTCGATGCGCTTATTTAAAATCCGGGAAAATAGTTTTGAGAATCACCTGACTAGAGTAATCCCTCTATAGTTATTGACATCATTTACATTACCCTTTTTATGCAAAGGGATTGTAATCCCTTTTGTCCACTTAAAGGGACAGAAGCCCGATACAAATATACCGTTAAATAAGTCACACAAATGGGCAGATAAAATATCACCACATTCAATAAAATATTCATTCAAAATACAATCACTGCCAGATGATTTATAACGTTTTAAATGTTTAATTACATACTTGACTTCTTCAACAGATATAGGAACGTCAAGTTCAGGAAATGCGGAATATTCTTAGTTAAAATCATTATTTAAACAGAAATCTTCCTCTTTTCAGTATTACAGAAATCAGACATATTGTTACTAAGATTGTTAAAAAACCTTGTAAATTCTTCTAAAGGCATTTTATTATTTATGACGCTATGTTTTGATTTGAAAAATCGCCAAAAGTCCCTTGGTTTGTGCTTCCTTAAATTTTCAATCTTCAACATTTTTTGTCTATAACAACAGGCTTTCTTCTTGCGAATTAAATCTTTATAGTATCTCTTACTTGAACATAAACAATCTCTATTTATATTTGATTTACAAGAGTTAAAAACACGTAAAGCGGCGTGGTACAAATTTCGTGCAGTAACGCACTCATGATCAAACCATTCCGCATGCTTTATACAGGTATTTACATTGAAACTAGGGTTTGTATTATAAACACGGCTTTTGGAAAATAACGGGTCCGCAACACTGCGAATGGTATCTGTAAAACTATTCAAAACGTCATTGATTGATGATCGACTTGAAAAATCTATATGTTGCACAATATTATTAAATGTAGGTAACAAAGAAATAATTATTGGGCGAAATTGCTCGCGTAAAACATCCTCCCATTTATAATTAACATCAGTGTAGGACTTAAACTCTGATGAGAAATTATTACAAATCAATGAGAAATGTAGCGGGGCGTGGTCACTAAATTCATTGAAGTCATGCGCGGAAAAATCCGATATAGTTGAAAAGCTGTTTTCTGTTGTCAACAAATAATCAATGACAGACGTACCGTTAAGAGAATAAAAAGTATGCTTGCAGCTATTGCCAACTCTGCCATTAACAATTCGTAAACCTGTAGCTTTACATAAATCTAGTAGTTTTACACCATGACTATTTACTAAATTATCTACGGAGGCCAGAACTAAGGTGTTATCTGGGCAATATTCATCGTCATCATATACAGTGTTAATTATGTCTTGAACAATATAATCATATTTATTTCCAACTCTACTATTTACTTGGCCTACAACAAAAATTTGACCAAGTTCAGAATAGTAAGTAATATCGTTTTTTAAAATTTCAAAGAGATCAACGTTAAGTGTATTGTAAATTGGAGACTCCTGCCTCCATAAATAGGTTGCACATATATACATATCGTTTGGGATATTAAAAAAAGTGTGGTCAAGTTTTAGCCAAATAATTGTATCATAGTGATTTTTTACAATTTCAATACCCTCAGATAATTCAGATTTAATATACAAAACAATGCCACCACTATTTCTTCGAGCTTTTTTATGTTGGAATTTTCTGAAAAAAGTTAAAAGGTAAATATCCACTTAAATTTATATCGCTATTACTATTTGTCCATGATTCATACAGAAAACATACATCATGATTGCTCAAAATATTTACAAAGTTAGAACTTGACTTTTTACAATCTGTTAGACCGTTGACGTTCCATGAAAGGATTTTTACATCACCACCGTCGTGCTCCTACGCTCGCACCGGAGTTCCGTCTATGTAGAGGGTGTCGTAGGCCAGGTACGCCCGTTTACCCAGCCTCCTCGCCTACTTCATTTTTGGCACTAATTGCCGTCTTTTTTGCAAGCCTTTCTGAGGGAATTGTTCAAACACACGATAACCAGTACCTTCCAGTTCCTTCCATCTCCTCCGTACATTTTCTCTGGCTTTGAAGAAAGCAAATTTCGCAATAATGTTTCTAGTTTTGCCAAGCGTCGGCGACACATGTGACCGATGCACACGCTCAAACTGTATGGAGGCTGCTTCTTCCTTGGCTAGCTTCATTTTCGCTTGAAGGAATGTCCGCAGCGTGTTTTCCGCGTCTTCAAGTGGGCCAGTGCGTGTTTCCGGTATGCCACTGAACACCAAATTGTTGCTCATTTACTGGGATTGTAAATACACTATTTCATCTTGTTAATTATTTCTCTGTTTCTTCAGCTCACTAACCTTACTGTTAACCTGGTTCAGAGCAAAGTCTATACTTTCAGTTTTTTCCTCAACCTTCGCGACTTGATCCCCCAACTTCCGTTTTCTGTCATCGACCACTATCCAAAGCTTTTTCAGTTCAGATTCAAAACTGCTGAATTTCCTTTCAACTTCTATTTAATGGTTCTGCCATAGTTGGGACTTTCTGTTAATCAGAGTTACTTGTAACACAACTCACACTACTCACACATTCACTGAACACATTGTTATCAATTTCTAGAGATGGTACACACTCAGTTTCATATAGCACAGCATTTGTCACTCATCGAAACGTTTGTATCTCCGGACGGGCCTCTTGGTTTGAAAATTTTTCCTTTGTTTACTTTTCCACTTTCACTACCACTACTACCTCTACTTTTCCTTTTTTTATCTTCCCCATAACATATATCCATCCGTTATAAACACTTTTTGATCATTACCATTTACTGTACAATTTATTTGATATATAATAACTTTGTTTTTAAAATATATTTTACGAGCTCGAAAAATGAGACTTTTCCCGCCTAACCACGTGACACCCTATAAAATAACTCAAGGTTTTATTGTCTCATTATGTACATGTAATTCCTGACGAGATTGGGCTATAACTATGATGGGCGCATATGGCATAAGACCCATTTAAGCATGACGCGGGTCTTTAAAAATCTCATGGCGTAAGGTAAATTGCACATTTAAGCACAATGCTTTGCGATATAAAATTATATTCAAAATAGCAAATATTGCAAACTGGAAAATTAGGGTATCCTCTTCAGTCGGTCAGAAACGATTTTCAGACTTTCTTACCGGGTGCGGCAAACATTTGTGGTTAGATTACGAAACGATTTCCCTCTTATCGCGACCCTATACTATTTCGGCAGTGTTTGTTTTCTCATCTTGAAAGCAAAACTGTGTTTATCAATAGTCAATTATGTCTCCCCCTGACGATTTAGTGACCGATTACATGGTGCCTTATCAATACGGATAATACTGGAAAAATTTGTACTTTTCCGGATAATATGCGAAACGGCAACGGATCATATCGGAAAATAAACAAGGTGAAATGCAGGATGCGCCTAGTATTGAAAGTAAAATTGGCCACAAAACCGCGTAAAAATGCCAAATAGTATTACTCTCGGAACATTATGGTGTTTCGGCTAATGGTTTACTTCTAAATTCGTTATGTAAATGAAACATTTTATAAAAACGAACGATAAGAAATGAACCTTACCTACCTCATAGTCATGAAATAGTTTAAAATACTTGCTTTTTTGTAACTGGGAGAAAAAACCCATATAATACTACTTCTTAACATTGATGTTATTATCATTCAGAATTATAATGAAATTGTAGAAACTTGCTTCAAATCAACTTCAAAAACGTGAGTATTTGCCTTTTACAGGGGTCGCATATTGGTTTCATGGGCACCGGATAACACAAGAAACCACAAAATACTGGCACCGGATAAATTCCGGAAACACAACACTGGATAATACATGAAATTCATTGACACATATACAGATTATTACGTGCTTTTCAGCATGTTTTATAAACAACATGTTCACATCGTATATGTTAAAAGTTTAATATAGTACTTGAAGTTGTTGACGAATTTTGAACTACCGGTATGGCTGCAATTTCCAGCCATGTGCTTGCAAATGGAAGATATTGATAACGACATGCGTATATAGGTTTTTAGATTGTGGGAGACAAAAAAACGTACCGTAATCATTAAACGCAGATACTTGTTTCGTGTATTATTTCTTGTAAGAAAAGCTTATGATCTTAACTTCCAGGTATTGCGCAACAGACATTAAAGCACCCATGAATTGTCATCTCACTAGCACCACCTGTCGTATATTTAAATTCCAATTAACCGCTAGATCTATTTAAATTTTACTTTGATTCTTAGGAGATGGCTTCATTTATGTAATTTGTTTGGGTATATATTTCTTTGTTTACAGAAATTATGCATCTGATTCACCATCGAAGCGCGGAAAGCGGCCACGAAAATCTAAACGGTCCGATATAAGTGAACAGCATGAAGTCGCAAGGGGCTGTTTGCCAATACGTTGCCACCACAAATGTGATGAAACGAAGATTCTGCCGCCAACCACTCGTCTTTGCATAACATTGCAGGACAATAGGATTGTGTAAATTTTATTCTGTCAACCTAAAAAGAGACATTGAAGCGAACTTAATTTGGTTGAGTTAGTGGTCGAACCTGCATCTACCACTTTAGGAGACCAAACTGTTCAACACAGAATAGAACGAACAATGTTTGACACTGTAATAAACAATTTTATTCAGTATAATGTTTTAGTTCATTCATGCTTGCATGGTTTATACTAAAAGTTCATAACTTTACAAACACCTCAAGAATGTGTCTTTTAAAGTAATAGACAGACAAGGTTTTAACGTATAACTACACAATTTCAACATGTTTTGTACAAATAACATTCAATAATGTTAAACTTTACCTCAAATCATAGACTTTTGCCCCTTAGTGAAACTCTTTTCTTAATCAGGTCAAATCTTTGTTTCAAATATTTTCTAAAATTGATTAAATATATAGAGAAATGAATACGCTTTTATTAAAATATTTAAGAGTTCATAACATTAATTTTAAAATTAAAACATTAAAAGATGTCTGAAATGGTGACAATTATGTACATTGTTAACATGACGAGATAAGGGATACTATCATTTTATGTTGATTAATTTTTAATTGACATAAACACTGTCTACTAACAGTATTAAGAAAATAATTATGGAACTCGACAAATACAGTATTTCAATACGTAGTACACTGTATACCACTGTCGGCACAGCTTCACCATTTTCATAAGAGTGATAAAGGTTTCGGTCTACCCACATGCACAAAATCAATTTTAAACATATTTCCAAACATTATTGAACTACCGGTAAATCTCTATAATTACAGTAACATTGGCCTTGACAGACTTCAACAAAATCTATAGACATCAACAATACACAACATAAATTATAATTATGTTTTTTGGTATCTACAAAAAAAACTTAAATGTTTATGCCAAAAATGTTTTAACAAGCTTAAACAAATATTACAAATATGTGGCTTACTAAATATCGTTTGTAGCCAGTTCTTGTCCTATATTCGTTGTAACATATTTTGCACTCATATAATTATTATTGTCGACAACAATTTCAACTGAACATTCTAAATGTAAACAGATATATAATGGTTTCTCGTTGATTTTTTCATCTACATGATTGTTGCAGTCCACCTCAAACAATTAATTATCCACTCCAGACTCAACATTGTGTCTGTCTTCATTACTAGGGGGAACAGTTACAGATAAAAACACACAACTCTCCTGCTTCTCTTCAGTCTCTGCAGTTTCAAACCCGAAAAAAACATCGGTCGGTCGTGACACTCTGAAATAAATTATCATTATTATCGCAATTTACATGTGCTAGTGTTCCGACGTCATGGGTTTGAGCCTAGCAACTGACACACTTTTCCTCCGTGGTTACTTTACACATGCCATGGGCATAGCAGTTAATCAAAGCAGGATAAATAATGCAATAAAGTTTAAAGTTAATGATACTCAGAAATTTTACAATTACTCAGTCTACTGCTATATCCAATCCAAGAAATATCGAACAGTAGCCCTGAGTCCATTAAATAAACTTATCAACTGAGACTAAACTTACCATATTCTATCTCGAACTTCAAAGTAAGTTGTTAGGGCACTGAAGTCTGAAACAAAAAGAATACAGAAATGCATGAATTATGAAATAAAAACTTGTGTATGTTTAACATACATCGTGTAAAAATAAAAGAAATACTAGCTCTAAATGTTGATTATGAATTAATCCAAAAACGACAAATACGTTACCATGTGTGCATTTGAAGAGCGCAATTGTAAACAAGGAAAGTATCACGATTGGGGAAGTATCTCTAAATCTAAAGCGTAGGTTACACACAACTTATTTTCCCTAATATTAAAAATAAAAATAAATTATAATTATAATCACACAAAAGTAAACAAAAATGGTTAAAAATATAATATGAATAATACGACAACAATCATATTTTAAAATGTACACTGCTGAACAGGTCTTAAAACTTTCTTTTTCAAATTGCTATCGAATCGTGTATATAAATTTATATTTAAACAATCGACGGGTTCCTATATCTTACAAATATTGTTGCTGAATCGGTCGTTCAACAATAGCACGAGTTCTACATCAGATTTTTTAAGAACCAATACCATGTGTAACCTTAAATGCCTAGTTTTAATAACCTTTTTCAGTGTAGGGTCGAGGCATTTTTCATGCGTTAAGACAGTGGTCAGGGCTGAGGGACGAGAAGTAACAGACCCGTTTCATTTTACAATATAAAATCAAGAAATTCTTTAAATGATGAACATATAAGCAGAATCCAATACATTCTTTAAACGTGCTATACATGTACTTAAATTCATAAGTCTCGGCTAGTATCCGGTGCCTACTTCATGCATTATCCAGTGCCAGCAATCGAAATATACACTACTTGTTTTTCTACAAACTAAACCGACACTCATCATGGCAATGATTTCTCAAGAATTATGCTACCTTTTTCGTCAGGAAACTAGCTCAGAAGTTTGAAATTCATGGTTTATATTGACCAATATCTGCATTTTACTTTCGTTTCCACAGGTTTTGTGCATAAACTGTTGGGCAATGTAGGTTCCCACTGCAAATTGACGTGTTTGTTACTGAGCACGAGTATACAATTTACTTAAGGTCTTAGTTGTTCCGTGGAATTTTGGTTTGGTGAAAAAAGTTAAAAAAGAGAATATCGCACGTAAAAGAACACACCTCAAAACAGTCACTATTTACTGATATAATCCGGTGCCGTTTCAGGTATTAGTTGAAAACGCACACATGCTTCCAGTATTAACCGTATTGGTTAGGCACCGTGGATGACAGACACTGAAATTCCGCGAGATGGATTTTAACGCGTAATAGTAACTGGGCCACAGTTTGTGTTTATCTGTCGTTTGCACATGCAGCGAGTAGTCCGGAATATCTTACACTGAACAGTGTTACATCTTTTACTCTGTGCACAAACACAGTGATGTAGCCAAAGCTCAGAGAATTTCTCTCGAATCAGCCTATGAAATATTAGAATGTATGCATTCGTGTCTGCTGGCGTTATGTAAAGGTTATTTACGGTCTTATTGTACATTTTGAATATGTATATGTTGTCAAAAAAACGTTTTGTAAAGGGAATTCCCATCATGACATTATATTCTTAGGGTGATAGGAATTCAATATTCCAACAATGTTCATTTAATATGATGGTGATTGCACATTGTATTTAATAATTATTGACTGGTTCTCATTATACCATTTTCAAAATATTTTCTATGCTTTCAGAACGTCTAAAAAAGGGCATGATGTTGTTAGTTCGTCTAAGGTATATCTTTAACATAAATAGGATGATGAACAATTCACACACTTATTGACCTGTGTGCTAAGACACACTCTTTATAAATGTGAATGGGTTGTGTTGATTTCAAACTTGGGATAAAAAAGCTATAACCTAATTTTGAAAAAATGAGTTGTGTCTAAGATTATGCAATAACGAACAACATCAGTGCCTTCAGCGCTTTTATAATGATATGTCAACGCAAGTTTGAACTATTTAGGATGGGTCTAAAGAACATATCGGAAATGTTAGTGCTCTGTTGCACGGGTGTTATAAGAACACATCTGAAGCGCTATCAAGTTGTCCAAATATCTTTATAATAATGATTATCCAAATATTTATAATAATAATAATTATTATTATAATTATTATGATTATAATAATAATAATAATAAGATGATGATGATGATGATGATGATGATGATGATGGTGATGATGATGATGATGATGATGATGATGATGATGATGATGATGATGATGATGATGATGATGATGATGATGGTGATGATGATAATAATAATAATAATAATAAAATAATAATAATAATACAATAATAACAATTATGATAATAATAATAATAATTTTTATAATAATAATAATAATAAAAAATTACAATAATAATAATAATCATAATAATAATTACGAGTATAATTGTAATAAAAAATAATCACATACTAACCAAAACAACTCCTTTAATGAATATTGAATAATTTTTAATCAGTGTTAACTAACAAATTTTGAGTTTCTTTTGCATAAGACGCGCAACCGCACGGGGATAGGGCAGTTAAAGACACAGGGTCTCTGGTATGGCACCTCTCATGTATAATTAACAAGTTTTCTGGAAACACTCGACATACATATTCACATACAAAATTGGTAATCAACGTTTCTATAGTGATAAGTAGGAAGACGTAGTTAGGTGCGTCAGATTTAACCTTTAACGGTGATGCCAGAGTGGGACTTTTGGGACCGCCTTGTTTGATGTTGGTTGGCCTTCAGCAGACGGATTTAACGGACGTCAGGTATTGCATGGGCTGATATGGAGAGAAAGATACAGACAGATTCGGAGATACAACCAACTTAGGTCTCCCTTGCGTTGCTTGGTACATAAGATGTGATTACTTCCAATGAAATAAATCAATTGCAATTTAGCCGGATAAAATATAATTGATATTGTTAAACGATGTGTGTTTAAAAGGTGTCCGTTTGGATGCTAAGGAAATAATCACATTGTTAGGGGATGCAGCGATTGGTGGATGAAAGAAGCAGTAGCTTAGGTCATAATGCAAATGATCTATTCATATCAAATATAAAGCTTACGCGTTTGAAGAAGAAACAAATTCATGCATCATCAAATTTCAATTAAGCAATTCCAAATGCGGACAATGTGAGAATCTAGACACCGAGGTTTATCCTAAAGCAACACTTGTGAAATGTAAAAACAATACCACAAATTTAAGCTATAAATGTGTACACATAGGTATTTTTCAATAAAGTACCACTAGTTGTTTATGGTTTTTCTTATAATGGTGCAGATAAATGTCACTTTGTTTAAATTAACTCCGTTATGTGCTGCGGTATTTCGGTGATGTCGATCATGTGAATTGGATTGGTGTCTGACTTTTTAGTATCAAATAACAGTGCGGGACTAAATTCAAACATTAACGCGCAATAACGGCTAAAAAATTCATTTAACTTCTTACATCTTTTAAATGTGTATCTTCGCATCCCAGAAATTGCCATTGGAAATATACCAAAATATATACCATCCTATCAAGTAAAAAAAACAGTTCATCAAGTGATGACAAACATGAACTGAGCTTCGTGAGAAGAAGAACAATAACCAAAACATGTGTACAAAACAAATTTATATATTATTTTTAAATGTTTTGTATGGTGTATGACGTCTAAATCACGATTATTGGTACGAAAATCAAATTACATTTCTTGGTGTTGGTAACGGAATCAACTCAACATCTAACAAATCGTGCTCTCATTCAAAGAGAAAAGTTGCGAACGACGTTGCTAAGTAATGTGTTAACGCCCAAAGATGCGTCATTATAATACGCATGCGCGAAAATAGCGAGTCAGCAGTAGTACAGCTGTCACGGCAAATATAAGTAAAAGGACAAAAGTAAGAGAGTATCGGACTCATACCATACTACATAGATTTCAGATCGGAGATCGGATCTTGTGCTGGATTTATAATTTAAAAGCAGGTATGGATGGATATTAAGTTGCTTTGTACAACATTTTTTTCCTGGTTTGCTTTCGTGAGCGGGTTTTACAAAAACATTTGCTTTGGGCGTTTGTATTGGCTCTACAATTATTAATAATTATTAGAATAATATCGATTACACATGATAATTGCTCTACATGCCATATAAGAAAGTAAATTAACATGTTTACGGAGTATTGGTATTAACAAAGACTTTTATGAAATAACAACAACAACAACAACAACAACAATAATAATAATAATAATAATAATAATAATAATAATAATAATAATAATAATAATAATAATAATACTACTACTACTACTACTACTACTACTACTACTACTACTACTACTACTGCTTCTACTACCACTACTACTACTACTACTAGTACTACTACTACTACTACTACTACTACTACTACTACTATTACTACTACTACTACTACTACTACTACTACTACTACTACTTCTACTACTACTACTACTACTACTACTACTACTGATAATAATAATAATAATACTAATAATAATTATAATTATTGTTATTATTAATATTAAGACCTAAAAGTTGTAATAAATAAAATTATCCTTTCAATACATTGTCGATGTTGATTATATCGAATATATGCATTATGCATAAACATCCTAGCCACATAATGAGGAATTGTATAGTCTAGATAATTTAGATATCGTAGCATTGAAGTAGATGCTGCTTTGTTCTGAAATCTTTTTTGAAAGGAGGGAAAGATCGGGAGCATATTGTTTTTGGACTGTCTGTTTGTCTGTCTGTCTGTCTGTCTGTCTGTCTGTCTGTCTGTCTGTCTGTCTGTCTGTCTGTCTGTCTGTCTGTCTGTCTGTCAGTCGGTCTGTCTGTCTGTCTGTCTGTCTGTCTGTCTGTTTGTCTGTCTGTCTGTCTGTCTGTCTGTCTGTCTGTCATTCATTCATTCATTCTGTGTGTCCCAAAACGTTAACCTTGGTCAAAGTTTTGCAATAACTTTAGCATTATTGAAGATAGCAACTTGATATTTGACATGCACGTGTATCTCATTGAGCTGCACATTTTGAGTGGTGAAAGTTCAAGGTCAAGGTCATAATTCAAGGTCAAAGGTCAAATATATGGCTTCAAAGCGGCGCAATAGGTTGCATTGTGTTTCTGACAAACACATCTCTTTTGATGATATAAGATACATATACGGAATACCTTCAAATACTTTTATGAAGTAATACACACTAATCAAAAGCATACCCACACATATTAAATCTGAAATCAATACAAATAATACACCATGTACTCAAACAACATTCGTAGAAAACATACTTGGAAGAAAAAACAAAACGAATAAAATATTTTACACACTACAAATTAAAACCCCTGCAGAAAACTCCCAAACCCAAAATAAATGGCAAGTCCTTTTCGGAGAACATGAACTTAATTGGAAACACATATTTACCATGCCATAAAAAGCAACTATTGAAAGCACACTGAGAAATTTTCAATATAAATACATCCATAGAATTATAGCTACAAATAAATATCTCTTTAAATGCAAATTATCTTACTCAAATCTGTGTGACTTCTGAGGTGAAAACATCGAAACAATAGAACATCTTTTTTGAGAGTGCAAACACATCCAGCCTATTTGGAATCAATTAGTATCTTTTCTTGAACAACAGCAACTAAACGTTAAACTATCTTTCTTAAATGTAAGTTTCTGAATTTACTCATTGAAGTCAATAGACTGTAATAATATTGTGAATTTTATTCTTATATTGATGACATATTTTATCTTTAACATGAAGTACAAAAAACAAGTACCAAATTTTAATTGTTTTGTCCATGCTCTTAAACTAAAAATCCAGATTGAGAAATAAATAGCCCTCAGTAATGACACATTACAAATCTTCGAACAAAAATGGAATCGGATTAAATTCTCATAATGTTTGTCCACTTATATACATTTCACTCTAATGTTAGTTTATCTTTCTAAAATGTTTTTGTATATTTTTTTTCAATCTTATAAGATCATTGTGAATATGCAACAAAACACACAAGTCCAGGATGCTTTCTTCCGACTTTATACAACTCATCATTTTTCATAACTATTCTTCTGTTGTTCTTTTCTTTTCTCTTTAAAAAAAGAAATATATATATATATATATTAGCATATCTTGTATAACATGTCTGAATTTTATTGCTTTGTACAATCACTATGTTGTATGATCATATACATGTATACATTGTATGTATTATATTGAATAAAAAAAACACATCTCTTGTTTAAAAGGATTGATTGGATGATACGTGCAACTATTTAATTTGATCATGCCTCAAAAAGTTGTTATTATGTTGCTCGAGGCTTTCTTAAACTTGCAATAAATAAATGGTAACAAATTGCAATTTTATTAATTTTTCATTGTATTTTAATTTTAATCACGATGCTATAAGGTGAATGCTTGTATACCCTGGATTGTTTTGTGCTTTGCATTAAACGATCCAACGATTGAATCGAAATATTTATGTATTATGATTATACGTGTTGTTAAGTAAATGCCATAAAGACAAAGTCCACATTTGTAATGTTTAAACACAAAAATGAACAAACAGATCAATGTAAAATTTCAACAAATGAAAAAAGTATAATTAGGTTTTGGATTCCAAAACTACCCACGAGAGATAAGTGCTAAATTGCTTTTCCTTCTAGGCCATATGTTAATTATGATATTTATTTAATGTCGACAGGACCCATCAGTATTGTCTCTCACGATCAAATTAAATAAACGATGCGAATTAGAAATCGGCTATGGATATCCGCGGAATATAATTCAATACATATGGTAAATCCTCTCGCAAAATCCATTGTAATGATGCATAAGAAGGCATAACGGGTGGTAAACAAAATATGAACATAGGAGATTGGATCAACCATACATATTATATTCACGATTTTAATTATTCTCGGCATCGGAATTAAACAAAGTATTTGAAAGTGTCAGGTAATCTTTATCGAATATTTTTTTTAACACTAAACGTGTTCGAATGCTTTAACAGGAATGAATAAAATAGGCGTTACATTAGCAATATTCATTTTTTTCAATCGCATGAAATAAATGTCACCTGAACCAATTAAAAACTCATTTTTCTGATACAACACAAAACAAACAAGTTACTATGATGAATTTTGTGTCACTCACAGAAACGAAAACGAAAGTTATTAACTGCAGACTTGCTTAATTTGGAGGTTGCATTAATATGATTTAATACAGTGTATATCTAATCGTTATTTGACTAGCTAATTTGCGTGTAACAGTAAATATGACTTGTTTATTTGTGTGTCTGTGACTAAATCATTGTTTTGTGCACATTGATGTTTTTTTAACGGCCGATTATATGTTCTACACTATGTTATCCAAAACCCCGCATCCGCAACTGATCAATAAAGATCCATTTAAAACGTGTGAGAAAAACAACAACAATGATATGCTTGTACAAACATCAATCAACACGTCAAAATTATCCTTTTCGCTCAAAGCGTATCAAATGGAATTAGCATTGATTAAATAATGGTCACATTTTAAAAATTGTGTTCGTTATTTGTATAATTTAGTAGAACTAGAAACGTAATTAAATCTAATTGCATTTCATTTTGATATAAAACATAATATTTCAACCGATATATTGGAACAAAGAGGGCAAAAACTGCAGAGAAAAGGCTTTTGAATGACAAAAACCAATGCCGCGGTGTTTCTTTTAAGCGTCATGTGTAGGAAATATTAGAATATTTGTATTTTACATTACGGAGGAAAAAAAAAAATACACAATTATTTTGTTCAAAGTTTGCCATTGATAGACCGTCCTTCGCAAATCATTATACATTACGTATGTTATTTTGAAATCAACAAAATTGTCATTGTTTTGTGTCACAAAATTTGTAATTATCCAATTCACTGATAGCTTTTTTTGTGTTTACAAAACCGTTATTGCATGATAGATGCTATTGAAGATACGTATACATACGTATTGATTGGCATTGACAGTCGTGAACATACTCTAACATGTGATTGTTCGACACAACATTTTCCAAGTAGTCCAAAGGGAACGGTATTTAGCAATTGCTGTCATTTTTACGGCAAAATGTTCGCCCACTCAAAATAGTAAAGGTCAAAAACCACAAACAGTTGCATTTTGATATTTTAATAGAAATTGAGTTAATGCGTTCCCAAAATAGGTCTTTCAATCCCAATATATATTCCAGCAACGAAAGTATCCGTTACGTAACTTGCAGATATTAACTTCATTTCATCTCAAATTGGGTTAAAAGACTTAACGTCTTTCGATTTTCGTACAAAGCTATCTAGGCGAAACACGTAGGCATTGCAACAACAACAAACATGTATTTTACCAAATTTAAAACAGAACATTCATTAGCGTATGCGAAAATAAAGATAAAATAATTTTCGAGAATCAAATGACATGAAACAGATAAAATGTGCTTGTACTTTAGTAAAGATATAATTTATTATCATACAGAACGAATTAATATAAAATAAATGTTCATCAGCGACTGCAAAAACAAACCAAATATCAGCTCATAGAATAAAGTTTCCTTTCATAAAATTTCAGCGCATGTTTCTTTGGTCAATCTTTTTATGCATCTACGGTTTTCAATGTGACTTCATTAAAAATGACAGGGTTAAAAAACACACTCGACCCTAGAAGGCCTCAATTTATTTCGTCTATGATTGACAATTTCATGGCTCATTTTAACTTAATAGGATACAAGTTATTAAACATATTTAAATTTGTTTGCTCAATTTGCAAGCTCGCACGATTTTTTGTTATTATTGCTTGTAAAGCTTTATTCAAAACGGACATAAAATATTATGTATTTAAAAGGCCGATATCGTTAGTCAATCGTAGAAAATAACATTGCCAATTGAAATGTTCCTGAGTACAAGTAGTTATGCTATTTTTCAGAAGTAGACTTAGACTTCTTGATTGGGTAATGTGTCTGAAATCCGGTCTAGAAAGTACAATTCTATTACATAAATAGTATTTGTTTAAACATACTGACACCATTGAACAGATACAAACATACACATCGTTGACCTTTTGCTCTATAGCAACTTTTAATTTGCAAACTATGTCAGATTGCAAAGTCTTTATGTTGAACATTGGTATACTAGCGTAATGACTATACAAATAGAGGCTTTTCGAACTATTATTTACATATGCCAATGCATTCGATATAAAAATAAATTGGCATTCGATGCATATGACCTTTTGTCAGACAATGTAAAGTCCATTACCAAGTCCTCAGCTTTGATAATGTATTTAGCGATTAATGCATACGATTTGTAAAACTGGCAAATAGGGTTTGTTGTTGCATTGTCTAAATAATTATATTACCGTCTATAATAAATGTTGACGGGATGAGCGATAGTCGGATATTATGAACACATTTTGGGCGCCCTATGATATAGTATATTATGTGTTGGCTAAAAAGAAAGCATGCTTTATGGGAAATATATAGTGTTAACTAATTTGAGGCTGTACATAAGTTACAATGTATGGTAATAGATATGATACGACTGTATGGGAGTGAATCAAGGTGACAATACCGAATGGTATGTTGCTTTACTAATTCGTTGGCACATGAGAAAAACATACAAAGCATTCCGATAGCGGGTTATACGTTACAATTGACACTTTTGAAGTATATTTATTTAATGATATTACGTATACACCTTCTCGTTTAAGTAGAAGCAATGTGAAACATATTATACAATAGGAACGACATAATTAGTATATTAATTAGTATATTATGAAACAAATTCCCGTTAAGAGAAAACATAGGTACTGATGCAAGCCGGTTAATCTGGGAAATAACGAGTATGCTACGATGTACGACTGTGACATCATCTTGGTAACACGAACTAAAACAATGAGCGGTCATTTACTTTAGATGCATGGTTTAATTATTAATGAAAAGGTGGTTATTGCACAATGTATACAATATTTATTTGTGACAGAAAGTATTACTAAATTTATTTTCAAACTAAGTGTAAATTGTATTAATACACAGTACCTTAATACGCTCTCAATTCGGACTGAACAGGATAATCTGGGACGAGACTTTTCACTCATGAAATAAGCCTGTTTTTTCCTGAGCGGGGCTCATTCGTTTTCCTTTTACAACACCCTTAATTTCTACATAAACTTTATAAAGCACCACCAATCAAAACCAAACTTTATTTTCAAAAACGCGTTTTAAGTGGCCAAGGTAATCATGAAATATCTGCGATTTTGTACAGACTTATTTTGAGAAAAATACATGTATAACTCGAATAATCATAGCTGAAAAGCTTACACAAAAAGGGCAGAAAATTCGTTTGTTTGTTAGTCCCTTGAGTAAACACCACATCCTCGGTCATTATGTGTTATATATTATGTGTGCATTACAATAAATTGCTCAGTTCAAAGTGCTAGATTTCGGAAAAATAGAACTCATGCGTATGTCCAAACACCACTTCCTATTTGATATACAATTCATGTTAAATTCAATAAAATAATTAAAGCTGATACGGTATGTGATTTGATTGGCATTTTAAATTTTCGGCTTGGTTGTTACCGCCACTTGACCTTGTTTAGTGGTTTATTTTCTCCCTAATCCAGCACCTTCCGGTATATGTCGATTGCCTGAGTTTAACGCTCTGTTGTTTCAATCTTACTTCATTGTTACCGTTCCAGAAGTTTCAGAGATTGCCACCATGCTTGTGTCAAGAACGGTACTGTTTGCGACGTGTGTTCTCAACGTTGTCATCGTGTTCTCAACGGACGTTACCTTTGACAACTTTTACAAAGAACGTCTGCTTAGCTACCTGCGCAGAAAATATCCGGACAATATCTCCGACCCCGCCAATGCAGGTTTGACGGAAATGCGTGAGTCCCAGCTGCGTTATGACTTCCACAAAACACTGATGCCTTCGGCTGGTGTTTTTTCGGCGATGAATAAAAAGGCGCACCTGTATAAATTGAAGAACAGACCAATCAGCAATCGACATACTCGGATAACGCCTTTTGGACAAATGCTGTTTCCTGAGGTTAATAGTGGAGGGCACCATAGAATGAGATACGGGAAATGAGCAGCGGATGTTTTCAAGGGACTGTGTCTTTGAAAAAGGCATCCCAAATGGAAAAGGCAGTACAGAGGATCCTAAACTTAAACATTAATACATCTTTTGAGTATACAATAAAGTTAAATAATCCTAAACAATATATCGTTTATTATAAACACATATAATACGAACGATTGTATATAGGCTTTCTGAGAAATTATTTGTACAATTTTGGCTGTGTGTGTTTTGGCAATCGTCTTGCTAACATTATTTTGTTCTGTTGCCATCGTTATTGAAAATAGAATGCTGACTTAATTTTGCAAAAACGTATACAGTTACATCTGTTTTGGCAAAAGCCATATCGAAACTTTATTATAAAATGCGATCTCTAAGTTGTTGCCAGAAACTAATTGACAGAGTGTGAGGCACAAATCAAAAGCACTTGACAAGGCTCACACGTACACAACAAATGCAAAACATGAACAAAACTGGGCATCGCCTTGGAACGGTTAATGTAAAAGCACTGGGGGTTTAATCCGGTTTAAACGAGCTCCAAACATAACACTTGGACTAAAGTTATTTATTAAACATTTAAGTGTAAATACAAATAACCGCATAACATCATAATCCTAATTAAATAGCAATAAAAGAAAATCCGTTTCAATTTCATTACCCTTTTTACTACTCAGCGGTTATATTCAGACAAGAGCACCAGAAACGTTACATTCTGACGTATGATAAAAGAAACAAAACGAGTACGAACGACATCTTAGTAACTTAATATTATTGCAATATTTAATACTTCTAATACTAATAATACTAATAATTGTACTACTACTACTACTTCTTCTACTACTACTACTACTACTACTACTATTACTACTGCTACTGCTTCTGCTACTGCTACTGCTACTGCTACTGCTACTGCTACTACTACTACTACTACTACTACTACTACTACGACTACTACTACTACTACTACGACAACTACTACTTCTACTACTACTACTACTACTACTACTACTACGACTACGACTACTACTACTACGACGACGACTACTACTACTACTACTACTACTACTACTACTACTACTTCTACTACTACTACTACTACAAACTACTACTACTACTACTACTACTACTACTACTACTACTACTAACTACTACTACTACTACTACTACTACTACTACAACTACTACTTCTACTACTACTACTACTACTACTACTACTACTACTACTACTACTATTACTACTACTACTACTACTACTTCTACTACTTCTACTACTACTACTACTACTACTACTACTACTACTACTACTACTACTACTACTACTACTACTACTACTTCTACTACTACTACTTCTACTACTACTACTACTACTACTAAATATTATTTGTTCTTGCCATCGTTTGAGTTTATTTGTATGTGTAAAGGCTGTAAGAAGGGAAGATGTTATCTGTTACAACTTGAATGCTTGAATGTAATGAAGCACGATGTATTTTGAAAATGATACATATATCTTTCTTAACTGTAGGATAAATCTTCCTTTGTTATGCTGCGATAACTAAAAAAACACGCACATGTTATAAATGTTGTAAACAATATGTAGTATATGTATCAGAGTTGTATTTTGTATATATATGTATGTTTTTAATTTACACAAAAACAACTCTTTATAATGTACTTAAGTTTAAATTTATCATTATATAATTGGGTTTACTTTATGTGCATGTTCTAACTCAACTTGTACATCGTCGGAACTCAGTATTTTCTGTTCGTGTTTATTCGATCACAAGAGAATAATATTGACTTTCCATTCTGAATAAAACATATGTCAACACAAGTGCTACATTTTGTTTTTATTCTTTACATCACAAACTTTTTATACTGGATATTTTCATAGTAACAGTCCAACCTAAGGGGGCACTATCACATTCCCCGATTCGTTTATATATTCCAAATCGATATGTTAAGTCACTATTTTGATAGGAAAACACCCAACTCCCACGTGTATGGATGGCCTGAACAATGTTTATTATATGCAGAATACAACGCGCTATATAACAACCTACTCATTTCATTTTCAGGAAGTACTTAATGAAATTTGCAGCTTAGAATAAGGATGATTGTATTGGCACCAATATGCGCTTATATTCGGGATGGCCTTTCATATTATCGTTAATTTATACATTTGGTAAAACTTGGAACTATTCGATACGCTTACTGATTATAATTATACCAATATTCGCCTATATGAGGCATGACTATTATATGGTCAATTAATACTTTTGGTAAAAGTGTGAACTGTTCGATACGCTAGTTGTTCTGTAATATATAGATATCGTATATTGACATTATTATCTCCGCCCCCATGTATAAAACATTCACACCGACACAAACACACACCAAACAAACACACATAACAGATATCGTTTCTTATAGACAACTTACGCAACTCAAAACGTATTGACACAATAATGATTTGGTGATGCAGCTTTTGCACACGCGTAAAATAATAGTGACAACTCAGCAAATCCCTTGTCGATAACATGCATTATATTCGCCAAAAGAGTGTTCAAACAATGCAATTATTACACACCAACACGTTTATACTGAAATAAATGCAATTGATTTTAATTATAAATGATCTCCTTTAAGTTTTTACTAAATTATTTTTCTGTGGGCTGGGGATTTAACAGCAATTGTGCTTCTTTCGTTTTTATTTATCTAGCGGAACCGCGTTTAGTGCAGGTTCCTTGCCGATGCTGCAATGAAAAAACGGTTCTTTACGCTTAAAGAGCAAGATCTATGTGCTTCATTAACAGTGGTTACACAGCAAAATGGCAATCAGTTGTGCAATTGTCGTATTTTATGTGAAATACACCTTATTTACACAATTTATCAATAAATATCAGGTTGTTTGCTTGTTTGTAAACAAGTTTCGTATAGGTTATATAGAGAATAATAGGTTAGTGTTGTTTAAAGATCAGGTTTATCATGCGAGGCTTAGAAAACAAAAAGCACGAGCCTATTTATCCCACTTTTTATTCAGTAAACTTTTTTTATTTAAACAAAATTAGTTTTCATGAGTGTTTGTCGTACTTTGATAATGACACCAAGGTCAGTGTATTACTCCGCGTTCCAAAAATAACCGCTGATCAAATAATCATTTTTTTAAAATCAGAATATCGTTCTGTAACAAAGAGTCGAGCGTTATTAATTACAATTTTAATCATATTGAATTGCAAATCTTAAAGTTTTATAATATCAATATGACATTGTTATATACAAGGAACTACATTTGTTTACAACGTAGCCTAACACCACACACAATTCACGTTCGATATCAAACTATCAAGTCGATCACAAGGTGCATAATATTTGCTTCTTTGTTATAATATGTGGTTATTTCGTGACGAAATAACAAAGATTACTTGGATTTAAGCTCATTATATATATTAACATTTTGAATGTGGAAAGTGGCACCAAAGATTTGTGAGGCAAAGTTGTTCGAACTAGAGAAAGACATTTGCTGGTGAAGTGACTGGGTGGGGCGAACATCGAGATCAACTTGTTCGACGGTAGACAGTGGTTGTCTAGGCTGCATTTCGGCCATTGTTTCTGTGCATGAAGGTGAACAGGAAATCTGTTGCATTGTTATATTTACTGGACTGAGCAAGAATGTTTGAACACTTTTGCTGCTGTTCAACAGATATGTTGGAATAATTGGTTATGGACTGGACATTTTTGTGCCATGTTATGGCCATGGTTTTAGTGGGTGGAATGTTTGCATTTCGAAGTTTTTGGACCAGGAATTTGCGAACTGAGTGGTTCGTTATTCGCTTGAGAAAGCCGGCGTCTTTTGCCATGGCCTTCAGCATCCATCTGACCTAGCTTGTTGACACCCAGTTGTTGACGCAAGAACCACTGGGATGCAGTGTCATTTGTGCGTATTGCAAGGTAGAAAGGGTGATTACTTGAAGAAAAATCAGATGGACGCATATCCGAGTACAGCTTGTAAATTAACACAGGATTTCTTGGTCCAGACGATTGTTTTCTACGGTCAAAGGGGAGCAACTCGAACTAACTTCTTCAAAGGGGAGCAACAACAACAGAACCTTTTTGCAACATAGTGTTAAATTTACCTAATACTAGAGGTTTTAATGACAATAAATGACAACAAACACGTTTTTTACTACTTTGCTTTGTTTTAAGGTCATTAAGATTGACAAACATTTGAGATTGTTTTAATTATTGATGCTCTTGGCAAATACAGGTGACGAGGTGCGTGGGAAAAAGTAGTCCGGGTTCGGCAGTTGATGACGTCATTTCGTGCCGTTGATTATAGCTGTGCCATTGATTATAGATGAAATTTAATCAATGGGGCTTTAATCAACCGAATTCGCTGTAAACGTGGGATAAATTCAAAAGTGCTTTAGAAAGTTGCAATTGTTATTGCTCTGGTGGATAACATTGATGATCCGGTGTGTTCAAATCACGGTTATTAGATCACTCGTTCAAAATGTCTCCGGACAAAATTTATCTGTATTAGAACGATATCACGTCGTAACACAGGCATGAAAACAGGTGGTAAGTGATGATGCCATTCTCATGTTTAATTCAATTCTTTTATTAATGTGTTCTTTTAACCGTCAACGTTGACATTAATATTAAAGTATCTAAGTTGTTATGCCTGGTAATGTCTTTTTAATTGTTCATTTTAAAAACAGAACAGAACGTCCTGTAATTGTCTACTTTATTTAATGTTTTGTCATCAACGTATTGTTAATTGATGACTGGAGTGATAGCGTAGTGAATTAACTATGTGTTTTCAATTATTGATAGTAAATATTCAGAAACGCATTTTGTTGTATAATAAATGCATTGTAATGCTTATGTACATGTATGAACGTTCTCTCTGAGAAACTGAAATATTTAAAATACTCAAAATATTTAGTAGTAACATTAAACATAATTAACAATGCTTACAATGCTTCAACAGGATTCCAGCCCAAGACTTTTGGAAGAAAAATCTAAGCAGAGTGTCGTAAATGACATGTTAGTAATACACGTTTATGTCGGTTCCTTTTCAAAGAATAGATTAAAGCGAAACAAACGCTATATAACTTTGTTTTCTTCGCGCGATGCATATTCATTACTAAAGCGATACTATAACCACGCTGGTCTAAATATCATGCGTTCACTTTTTAATTTCGACATCTTTGAAAATTGCCGGCTTTCCATTGTGTTTATACTAGGGCTGCAACGAATCCAAAAAAATTGTTCGGATCCGAAATCGAATTCAAATATGGTTTCTTCCAGTTTTTCGAATCCGGATTTCTCAGCTAAGAGAAAATGAGAATTTTCTGTCTAAATTAAAAAAGATCAATGTTTTGGAAGTATAATTTGACTACAAAACATTAAACATTAATTAACAATAAATCATAACACAGTTCTCGTTTAACATTAAATCAATTTCAAATTAAACGAAACATTAACACTTATTTACTTAATAGTTTGCTTGTTAACATACCATTTTCACTGTTCATACAGTTTGATGTTTGTTTTCACAAAAATTAACATATCAAGATTGTCCGGGTCCAGGCAAGCCTATGAGCACTGACGAGGTCTCCTGCTGTGGCGAAGATTCTCTCACTGGGCACTAACGTTCCTTGCATCATAACATAGAATTTAAACTTAGTATATGACGAAAGATGCATTCAAGACATTACATGATGCAGGAACACAATTTGACAGGTCGCGAAATTATGCAAAATTTACCTGACTAACATTGAAGCCTCACTAGATCCACTACCGTTTTTTTTTATACAACTCAGAAAGACAATAAGGATTGAAAACTTACTTATTGCCATTAGGAATTGCATTTGTAATGTGTAAATCCTCCATGATTTCGAATAAGTTTTGGTTTCGGGGCTTATTACGGAATGTCCATTGACACTCTTATACAATAAAAGCCGAAGGATCTCGAATGATCTGCTATTTGACTGTCACACGTCAATAAATATCGACTTTTATACGTATCTTTTATCTTTTAAACAGAACCAGTCTGTATAAAAAACAATACTCGTGAAAACAGCGCTATGTTACATACAACTATGAACATAAATATTCGGAACCGAAATTTCCAGGGGTGGATCCGTACCCGCGAATCTGAAGTTGGATACGATATCATCGGATATTTCGGATACCCGTTGCAGCCCTAGTTTACACGATCCTGTAATCAGGTTCTGATTATCATCGTTCTGTGATGGTCTTCATTATACTGAAAGTGTACTGCAATTGATCACAAACATGTGGGGATTGCTCTGTTATAAAGGGGTTTAATGCATGTGCGTAAAGTGTATTAGTTTGTGCAGTCAGCACAAGTTCATCAGGGACGACACTTTAGATAAGCCAGTGCGGACTGCAAAGGTTAATCTGGGACGACACTTAACGCACATGCATTAAACCCCCTATTCACAGAGAACGGCCCAAGTATGATACAATACTATCGGATTATCGTGAGACTATCTCTCCACAAATTGTTTTTTCTGAATTCTCAGTATGTATTTAAGTTACAAATACGAATGTATGCATTTTGTTAAAATTATTTCTGCCACGAAACAACATGCTTGCATAACGTTTGGCGAACATAAAACACGTTGATAGATGCTGTTCAAACCAATTGCATGCTTAAAATGTCAATGTTTTAACCACACAGAGAGTTTTGATGCTTCCGTGACTGGACAGCTTTAATAAGTTTGAATATTAACAGAAACGTCTAAACAACAGAAGACCAACGCATGTTTGACGTAAGTTCAATAAAAAATATACACGCAAATTTACGAACAAAGTTTATTAGATTGCGTTTACATCTGTATAAGCATACTCATGGTTAATATTAAAATGAATTTACTGTTATTAAAAAAATGTATTTTCAAATAGTTGAAGTATGAAGATAACCATTCTTTAGAAGCAAATGTCAACCCGGAGAAGTTTGAACTAATCATAAAAAACTACAAATAAACTAATAGAGTTGTAAAATTAATACTATTTTTAATGCAATATTCTTAACAAACATATATTTCAAATTATTCATTACAATCGTTTCCTTGACTTTAATGTGCCTAGAATACTATTATGACCTGCAATGAAAGGCCAGTTCAAATAATGTTAGATATCCAATCAATCTTTAGAATGAGAATTCAAAAGCACATCGGGAACATTAGCTATGTATCATTAATTGTCGAGTCAATATTTTATACCTGTTTTTACAGAGTTTGAGTGACTAATTGAACAGAAGATCAACATTTAAATAAGGTACCCGTGTTATTGTGAGAAACCCATGCTATTACATGAGCGCTTGCTATTGTTCAAACGCCTGAATTACACACGTGGTTGGGTGAATGGAAAATCTCTATTTATGAACACATTCTTGAACGCAAAGTCTACCACGACTATAAGTTGAATATCTGTGAAGAAATGGTTCGCAATATCAAAGAAGTCTTGGACAAATATTGCCTTCCAACCGGTTACTCTATACGTTATAAGCATAAATGCATGTAATGGTGTAGAATAAGAACAACATTATGAACTTTTAACCGAAGAATTTTAATCTAAATTTCATGAACTGACCATTTAATGAACTTTACATGTTCAATTGTTAACATTTAAAGGTTATATTTATTTAAAAAAGACACATATCGTTGTATGGTTTGTTTTTAATTGACAGATGTTCTTTTTTCAATTTAGCAGTTGTTCACGCATGGTTTTTTTAATGGTGTGTGTCCACGTATTGTAAGTAACTTGATAGGCACGTGTAACCATGTGGTATTTAAGAACAAGGAACCGTCTGAGGGTCCTATTAAATTTAAGCACCCAGAAAGACAGTCCCAACTTGTACATGGACATAAGCCTAAGGTTTAGGTCATCATATCGTTCATGACTAGAAACTATTATGCCATTTTGCCGGAGTTTTGGGTTTTATTTCGCATATTGTACAGACCATTCACATCTTGTAACTGTGTATAAACGAGTGAACAATCAACGATGTAATTTGCATAACATTTGGCAAAAACTGGTAAAACTCTCAAAAGTTCTTATCCAGTACATCGTCAAACGTTTAAGTCCGAATTGTTTATAAAACATTATTTTTTACTATTTAAATATATATTATTGTACATGCATTTAGGCTCTAAAAGTGACAGTGTGAACAGCGAAATACATGTAATGCTACTAAAACGTGTAACAAAGCTCGGTGTAAACAGGGCAGTGACGTTATTTGGTCCATAATTCGCACGTGAGGTCTATAAAACAATATTTCATATACTCGATGATATGGATGAAGAAGAAAAACGTAATGAGAGGTTCACTATCCGTTTCAATCGGACCAAACAATTCATATGTATTCGTTTTTTGTTTACATATACTAGCATGAGAACATGTGTATTTACAAAAAGCTGACAAACCAAGCCGAAAAGGCGTTAGAAATACATCAAATGCAACGATGTCTGTGTATTTCTTACTATCTAATTTCTCGCGTATAAAAACGCTGACAAAAATCACGATTATTGATCGGTTACGTCGACAAAGATGTTCCTATGTATAACATACCACTTGCTTTTACTTTTAATATGCAGTTTAACTTATTTTTCGTTTAATTTTATCGTGCCTCCCTTAGAAGTACGGCCGACCAATTAGACGTTGAATTGTAATTAAATTAAAAACTGTTTGTATTCATGTTTTATTCGGAGTGTGTAGCTATAAGATAAATTATAATTTGATTTCAATCGTTTTTTGAATAAACCAAAGAGTGAGGTTTTGCCGCTCTTAAACCGGTTTTTACTTTGACCGACCTTTAGCGATTTCCTCATTGTTATTCCCTTGTGTTTGTATTTATAAGGTGAATTGGTTCAGAGTCTATTAGTATGCCAATCGGCCACGTGTCTTAAATAAAGGCCATGTTAGTGACTATATGAACTCTGGTGCAACCGGAGTTAAACTTTGATGATATATTTACAAAGTATTGCCGATTCAATTTCATTTAAAATAAAAACAATATCTCTTACCCACCTGCGCTTAAGTTTTAATAGGTAGGGCGTTTTCCATGTAAAGTGATTGATATGGCTGTATTGTCTAACATAATAAGATATGTTGATCTTGTTTTAGTCTGTGGCAAAAGTAAGATAACTTTTTTGCTTTTGTTTGCCGTGTACCTTTGCTGTGTGAAGTAATGTTAGACAATTGGTAATGTTCCATTAAAGGTCATCATAGAAATGATGTTTTTTTCTATTCGTGCAACTGGAATTAAACTTATAGTATCCTTTTCCTGAAGATGAATATATACATAATTAAAATAACGACAGTGCATTGTAGTGATATTTCAAACTGTATTTTGGATAGTCAATTATCTACTCGAGCTCATGCAAATACAGTAATATTTGCAATCTGACAATTTAAACGACAAAGAAACGTTGAAACATAACTGCTCACAATAGCATGTATTATAAACTAGACTATAAGATACGCTTTCAAAAATCATGGGTAATAAGTTCTTTCTATGACTTAGGATTTTAAGAAGGATTTACTTCCAACAAATTCTGAGATATTTCAGACAGTGTTACATTTCCATCCGACATTCTTTCAATTACATCAATATTTTGAGTTTAATCTTAATCATGCTGTTGTATTCGTAAATTATTGGCAAGTTGAATATGTTCCTCTTTTTTGTTCCGGTCTGATTAGACAATGTTAAAACTAGCCTAACCTAAAATCTATCGAAGGTGAATCACATTGCATTAAATCGGAAAAAGTATATTATATTAATGGACGTACATGGCTTCAAATAAATTAAGTTGGTATGTGTTGTATGAAGCTAAACTATAGATGAATTTTTACGCTAGCAGAAACATTGTTCCTCCGCTTATTGTTTTGCAATTGCTGTGTGTCCATGTATTTAAAGAATTCAAAGAAAATTAGTGGTGTATGTATGCTCCGAACAAGAAAGTTGGAAACTCCTAACAATAAAGGTATATCGGTCTAAACAAGGAAGTTGTATGTTTCCAACGAGAAAGTAAAATGCCCCTAACAATAAAGTAAAATGGTGTTCTTTTTACCATACATATGCTCCGAAAGTTTTTCCATAGATTTCAAAAAAACAAAAATGCAAGATTGCAACCGTCAACATGGAAATATATCAAATGCCAACCAATCATTATAGACACATTATTTGGACAGCTGCATTGACATTGTTTCAAATCACAAATCATTTGCTGTTCATGTGTTACATAATGAGTTAATATGTGGTGTATTTATGTCGACATAAAACAATTATCCTAAATATTGACGTTTTTTTTATTTTTTTTTATTTTATCATATAAACTTGAACTAGATTAATCAATTTAGTAACTTACATAAAATCGTATCAGCCTACCCTATAAATCACAATTTATCAGGGAGATTTTGAAGGCCTGTTTGCTTTGTCTTAACATTCGCTAGATAATACGCATTTCTAAAAAGTGTTATTCAACGTTTGTCGTTTAATTAAAAGCATGTCACTCCGGCTTTTCATAAACATCTCACAATATGACTTTAATATGCGACCAGATGCGTCAATCACATGTTAAATGTTACGTGTATTGTCAAATTATAGAAAAGAAAATCATGTTTAATTTTGTAGCTTTTTCTACGATATTTACGATTTCAGCTATAATTTATTTGAGTAATTCATTTTCATGCTCATACTTCAACGAGTGGAAACAATACAAACTCCACGTGCAGGGTATAATTATGCCGCATTCAAACGTAATATCCTGATGGACCTAAAAGTTTTTAGCTTTTTCCTACTTTATGCAAGTCCTTTCTATATAATCTAAGGATTTTTTATTTGGTTTACATTCGAACCTTCAGACATGTTGAATTAACTTAATTCATTTGAAATAACAATATATAAATAGACTGTCATCGCGCGGTGTGTAGTGGCATGGCAGGAATATGAGAGAGCCATGGTTGGAACCAGTCAGATCTGTGCGCGGAGGTTGGCCATGGTCGGAACCAGTCAGAACCAGTCATATATGTTCACAGAGATTGGAAATAATCCTTAATATTTTATTTTCCTTTGACAAAACTGAACTTCGTTGTTGAATAGTTAACTCGGTTTTTAGTGTGTAGAGTGTTATTGAATACGTATCATTCAATATACTACACACGTATCAACCTCAACACGAAACCAAATATCGGAAGCATTGTATGTATTTCATGCCCGCTACTAATAGTAATAATATTCTATATGTATGGACATATATTTGCCATTATAACATAGATTCTATAGGACTCCCACATAGTGCGGTTATATCCATGATATTAATAAATAAGGCCTGTATGGCCATGCATTTTTTCCGACTTATAAACTTAAAATTAGCCATATCTTCTCTATAAAACACTTATTGTGTGTATTGCGTTTATAGAACAAAACGAATACATCACATGCGTCGCAATGCGTTACATAACCTTTGTTAGCGCTTTCCCCCTCTATATTACTCTAGATGGTAACGAAATTATTTAGAAAATATAATAGCGAAATCCATGTGGCAGTTTTACTAATCGTATGCATTAATCACTTAGTAAATTATCAAAGCTGAGTGTAGGGCAATTTTCAATTCAGTATTTGACAAAAAGTCATATACATGAATCTCCATTGTTAATTGCATACTTTTCATCCGTATATGTTATTTACAGCTTTTACGAAATGTTTATTTTATAGTTTATACACTAGCGTAAATTAATATGCATTTTTGAGTGTGCATAACACCTACCTACCTACACGCAGCTCACTTAAATATGCAATATATAAATGCAATGTATAAATGTGAACACCAACTTCTTTTGTACCTTTAAATGCGCTCTAACGATTATAGAACTTTGTAAAATGAAGTTTACGGGAATGAACATAAATACATTTAATAAACATATGCTGAACTGGCTTCTTAAATGTATAGAGGCTGTCCATAAGCAGGATTAAAGTAAAAACATGATATAACTTTCGCTTCTTGTACAACCTTAAAGCACTCCGCAAAAAATATTTTAACGTAAACTTTGTCCTGTATTTGTCTCTTTATAATGGGCATGTCTGAGTCAATTATTAAAAAGGCAATTAATTTTATTTAATAATACTCTCTGGAAAAGATGTTTTAACACGTCATCCATTCTAAAGGTCAGGGACCAGAGTGTTTGCAAATATTTCTTTGTTATTGGTACATATGGAAAATGAGACAATATTTTAGTCCGCAATATATTCGATACGAGGGAGTTGCTTATATTGTCCAACTGAATATTATGTATGTGTTGAATACAGATACAGTTTAATGTCGGAATATCTATCAACAAACTGAATTACTATTTTTGTGTACAAAACAAGTCCCATCATCATACATCCTACTGGCGATGCTATAAAGATAACATCTTTAATTTATGTAGCAGTTAATTGAGTTGCATGAAAATATATTTGCATTGAAATACCTATTTGAGGAATGCGTTACCGTTGTATTATTAGTAATCAGTCATGAAATTTAATAAACACATCACAAATTATTCGATCGTGTCTTGGAGCATTATGTCAATTTGAAGCGTCAGTCGATCCAAATAATACCAGGATATGTCAATTTAAACCCATGAGTAACAAATGGTTAACTATAATATCATCTTATTTTAACATCGCATACATAGATTATAGTTGATCAACCTGGTGAAGTAATAAATCTAAAATAATTTAAATATATATCTGTTTAAGACTATTATTAAAATGTACCCACAGCTTCTTGTGCAAAGATGATGCATAACGACGCAAACATAAATGTATCACCAGTTAAAGAATAAAATACTACATAAAAGTAAATATACCTTG
Source organism: Dreissena polymorpha (assembly GCF_020536995.1). Taxonomy (NCBI): domain Eukaryota; kingdom Metazoa; phylum Mollusca; class Bivalvia; order Myida; family Dreissenidae; genus Dreissena; species Dreissena polymorpha. The sequence goes on along the minus strand of NW_026273326.1, from coordinate 346,713 downwards.
CTATCATTTTCATTATCGCATTATTTCAGTTTTTAATAATGTTAAGAATTTTAGTAATAATTTGGTAAAGAGGTTACACCAGGGTGGGTCGTTCCAAGGATTAGAAAGTACAAAAGGTCCTTCAAAACACTCAAACGCCAGAAGCTATTTATTTCATCAGCATAACTGTTCACGTATTTAATATTATAATTAATGGCATTATGACAAAAAAACTTCCGAGGGTCAATGAACTTCAAACTTTGAAGCAGTGTCTTTTTTTTCTTTATAATGTACAATACTTTTTTGAAGTTATATGAATTTTCGAAACAAACACATAAGCTTTGTTTAAAAGTCTGTCAAAAGGCTTTTCTCTGCACTATTGCCCTCCGTGTCACAAATATCGGTTGATTTTAACGCTCTATAAACAATTAAAATGATTTTAAAGTTTAAATGAAGTTAAAATTGATCCGAAATTAATTCTACAAATACCAAAAAACACGTTTTAAATGTAATAAATAATACATTCCAGATGTTGTGAATGTGTTTTCGCACAATTCAATTGGACTTTATTAGTCGATTCCAGTTGTACAATTGTTCATTCATTCGTGTAAGTTTGAAGAAAATTATATACGATATGTATAACCCTCGGCATCCGTAATAGATTTCCAATTTGTTGCGTTAATATAAGTTAATGGTTGAAGCTAATACTGATACGTGCAATAGACAACGAGTATATATAATAATGCCTCTAGTAGTATTAGCCTAGTAGTAACAATAATTAGCCACTTATCTTGCGTGTGTAGTTTATGATTCCGACATCTACTTGTACCTTATTTTATATTAAATGTTATATAGGCATGCATGTGCATTCATTGTTAAGAATAAAAACTTACAAATGCGCAATATGTCTCAATGATATTCACATAACAACATCATAATTATTATCACAACGTGCTTATCGTTTGATCAAAATCACTGGTAAATGACCTTAAATGAGGTTATTCAATGCGGAATGTATTTTTGTTCAATGAAAAAAAACGTTTTCTTTATATAATTATACAAGTTGAACAAAGATAATTAGGTTTACTTTCGGATTGAATTTCACTGATCGTTCTTTGTTGATCAGATATGTTATAATTGTTATGTATAGTTGGGTTTTTATGTGTTTTTAGATGTTTTATAAAGGTAATAAGTCAATTGTCTTAAATTAAACACTAGCGAATGCTTTCTACAAATTAAATCATTAATAATGATCCGCTTATACCATTTTTTACTTTTTCATATGCATTTAAATAAAAATATGTGCACATAATTGAACACGTTTTCATGACTCTGACGTTGGCATTGTTATGAAGCTTCCCGCAAGAAAAAGGGTGAGGGAACAATTTTAAACAACATTTGATAACGATCCTTCCCAACATTTCCAGATTGGCTACAAAAACATGCACACAGTTTTGTATAAGCAATTTAATACCGGGCATAAAACGAAACATAAGCATCATTGTCAATAATTTAACATCATTTAAGCTTTGAATTATGAAAGTGACACATAACTTCATTATTTATTTCATTGATTGTGTCCTTTACTGATATGTATCTGTCTAGTCATTTCTATGAATTAACAGTTTACAATACAATATTTTGAACTTTGGAAGCTTAACGCCAATTTTACTTTGATTTACATTTGTCATTTTCTAAAAGGTTATAAATAATATGATTATTATTTTTGTTTACTACTTATGGTTTATTGTGTTTACTAAAAACCGTATGCATGCGTATTTACTTTATAATAGTGCATGTATAACGAGCATCACCCGATATAATTTTTCTAACAGCTCCTCAATAATTGTTAAACTTTTGAAACAAAAACAAATCAAATTTACTAAAAAACAACAACAAATAAATGGGTAGTTAACATTCATCCGTACCTGCTTTTGAAATTTAAGTCCAAAACAAGATCTTATCTCCTATCTGTACTCAAACCAATATCATATGGAGCCAAAAAATACTCTCTTACTTTTGTCCTGTTACTAATATTCGCCGTTTCCAATGTGCTACGACTCACTAGCTTTTTGTCCACGCATGCGCATAATAATACAGTATTCGACACACATTTAAGCATTTACAAAATCACTAAGCAGCGTTGTTCACACTATTTAAATTGACGCGGCGTTTGACATCGGGTCTTATTCTCATCTGATGTTATATTATTTTGAACTTTCGATGACATTTCAGAGATCGGTGTATATAAAAGATAATTTCAAAGGAAAACATGGAGCGAATCACGAATACAACGAACTGTTTAACACAAATAACTTATAATTCCGCTTTTACCAGTTAGAAAGATTCTTGATTTTCTCCTAATGACCGTACGTCATTGTCCGAGAATGGGATGTTCGGTGCAGGTAATGACGTAGCCGGGAAAAACAAAAAAAGATCAAATTGAATATGGGAAATGTGTGCGAAAAACATAACAATGAAGAAGTAAAACTGCATTTGCAACGAGAGGTTTTCAATATATTGAACGCTATTTTCTCTCTTATACGTCCCATGATTGTTTACGTGCCCGTTATAGCATTCACTTAAATTGCTTGGAAAACTATTAAAGTTTGTTTGTGTTTGCATTTCGACACAAGAACACTGAAACTTATATGTTTGGACTAAAGCAAATATCTTCCTTGCTTTAATTTTAACTTACAAAATCCTCACGATCGAATCGACAGCAATCGCACTTATCACAAGTACCATGGTAGTGACTACGAACTGCTTCGTATTGACATCACAACATTTCAAACAACCTTTATCAATTGAATGGACCGCTGGGACATCGTTTTTATCTTATCTCAATAATACATTTTACTGAAATCAAGGGTTAAAAAATCGGAAAAATAAAATAACAGCTCTATTATTAGACACATTTCCCACTCCAGTGAATTCGTGTACATGAAATGGTCCCATACAAAGAACACTTAGAAATCTGTTCATGATCAGAGCTACACTTTCATTATAGTAAAAAATAAACAATTGATAATTCAGAAAGGCTGTGATATGGCTATACTCACTCTAACTTGTATTATAAAGTAATTATCAGCCTAATCGATTAAAAAAAAACAACGGCAATTTGAATCTTTTTTCCACTTGTCTTGTATGGCGAATAATCTTAAACCCCATTGAATTGCTTTCATTGCATATTTAAAACTAGACACATTCATGCAAAATACACCCATTATTGCATAAGAATTAAATGACAAGCACGATAGCAATTGCGAAATTCCTTTAATATCAAATGACATGATCTTTAAGCATTAGCCAAGGAATAATGCATTGTTAGCTTTGATTTATTTCATACGTATTTCTTTGCAATCAGATTTTGAAACAATATAAAATCATTTGGAAATGAGTAAGAACACTTAAGTGGTCTTTTTATCGGGACCATTTCATGTACAAGAATTCACTGGAGAAGGAAATGTCTCTATTAATAGCGTTGTTATTTTATTTCATTGTATTCGTGATTCGCTGCATATTCCCCTTTGAAATTATCTTTCATTTACACCGATATCTGAAATGTCATCGGGAGTTCAAAATAAATCAACATCAGATGAGAATTAGACCCGATCTCAAACTCTGCGTCAATTTTTAAATAGTGTGAATAACGCTGCTTAGCGATTTTGTAAATGCTTTACTGCGCGTCGAATACTGTATTTTTATGCGCATGCGTGAAAAAAGCTAGTGAGTCGTAGCACACTGGCAACGGCGACTATTAGTAACAGGACAAAAGTAAGAGAGTATTGGCTCCATATGATATTGGTTTGAGTTCAGATAGGAGATAGGATATTGTGTTGGACTTAAATTTTAAAAGCAGGTATGGATGGATGTTATCATTTTTTGTTTGCTTTTTGAGTTGGATGTACTGATAAATTAGATTTGTTTTTGTTTTTGCTTCAAACGTTTAACAATTATTAAGGAGGTGTTACCAGAATTATGTCGGGTAATGTTCGTTATAAATGCAATATTATAAAGTAAACAAACATGCAAATGGTTTATTGTATAAACAATAAACCATAAGTTATACAAAATAATAAAAATTAGTCATATTATTAATACCTTTTAGAAAATGACTTATGCAAATCAAAGTAAAATTGGCGTTTAGCTTCCAAAGTTCAAAATATTGTATTTTAAACTGTAATTTCATAGAAATTACTAGAGAGATATATATCAGTAAAGGACACAATCAATTAAATAAATCATGAAGTTATGTGTCACTTTCATAATTAAAAGCTTGAACGATGTAAACTTATTCACAACGTTGCTAATTGTTCGCTTCATGCCCGATATTAAATTGCTTATACAAAACTTTGTGCATGTTTTGGTAGCCAATCTGGAAATGTTGGGAAGGATCGTTTTCTAATGTTGTTAAACTTGTTCCCTCACCCGTTTTGTTTCTTGCGTGAAGCTTCATAACAATGTCAACGTCAGAGTCATTAAAACATGTTCAATTATATGCACATATTTTTATATAAATGCATATGAAAAAGTAATAAAATGGAATAAGCGGATCATAATTAATGAGATAATTTGTAGAACGCATTCAATTTAAGACATTGACTTATTACCTCTAAACAACATTTAAAATCTCATCAAAACCCAACTAAACAAAACAATTATAACATAATTATGTAATCTACAAAGAACGATCAGTGAAATTCATTTCGAAACTAAACCCAATTATCTTTGTTCAACTTTTGTAATGACATAAAGAAAACAATATTCGCAATCAAAAAAAAACATTCCGCATTGAATAATATCATTTAATGTAATTTACCAATGATTTTGATCAAACGATAAGCACGTTAGGATAATATGATGTTGTAAAGTGAAGGTCATATAGACATATTGAGCATTTTTTACTTTTTTGTGCTTAAAAATGAATGAACGCGCATGTCAATGTAATATTTAAGATAAATAAAGGTACAAGCAGATGTAGGAATGATCAACTACACATGCTAGATAAGTTGATAATTATTGTTACTAATTGGCTAATACTACTAGAGGCATTATTATATATACTCGTTGTCTATTGGACGCATCAGTATTTGCTTAAACCATTAAATTATATTTACGTTACCAATTGGAAATCGATTACGGATGCCGAGGGTTATACATATCATATATAATGTTCTTCAAACTAACACGAATGAATGAACGAATGAATGAACTGGTATCGACTTATAAAGGCCAATTGAATTGTGCGAAAGCACATTAACAACATTTTAGTACACACGGCAAACAAAATTGTTAATGTATGCTCTTTGACCGATACTTCGAAACACTTACAAGTCCGGATTGTATTATTCATGACATTATAAACGTGTTTTTTGGTATTTTTCAAATCATTTAAGAATCAATTAAAACTTTATCTTAAGTCATTCAAATTGTTTTAAGAGCGTTAACATTAAATCGATATTTGTTACCCAGAGGGCAATAACTGCGGATAAAAGCATTTTGACAGACTTTGAAACAAAGCTATGGTGTTTCGTTTTGAGAATCATGTAACTTAAAAAAATAGCATCATACATTATAGAGCAAAAAAGAGACACTGCTTCAGAGTTTGAAATTAATTGACCCACGGATTTTTTTTTCATAATTATGTCATTAATTTTCAAATTGTACATTTATACTAATGATACACATAACTTGTGGCGTTTACGTGTTTTGAAGGACTATTTCTACTTAAAATATCTGGGACGGCCTGCCGTGTGTGTAACCTATTGATGAAATAAATACTTAAATTCTGAACATTTTATAAAAAAAAAATTGAATAAATAGCGATGGTCAAAATGACATGTTCGCATGGTTATTTGCTATTTCTGTACGATATATATTGCTGCATTGTTTATAACCACCTCATCTTCATATCTAGGTATATGTCCTTTAATGTAGTTTTACATTCTTTAACTGGTGATATATCTAATTTGGTAGCGTTTTTAAGCATCATCTTTGCACAAGAAGATGTCGGTATATTTAATCATACTCTTAAACAAACAAATTTTGTAAATGAATTTTAGAATTATTACTTCACAAGTTTGAAAAATGTATTTTAGTATGTTTTTATTAACGAATGCAATTCGAGGTCGTCCTGCAATGTTCATCAACTATTATAAATATATATGCGAAATTAAATTAAGATAACATTATAGTTAACTTGTCGTTACCCCTGAGTTTAAATTTAAATACATGTACCTTGGTATTATTTGGATCAAAGGACGCTTCGTATTGATATAATGATGTATTTTATAATACAGTATATTAAATTTACATTATGTAATTGTCAGTTGATGTGCTCATTGTTTCTCTTATACCATTGATATTACTTAAGAAATGATTGATTATTAATACTTGCCTTTAATTGGCTGCGTTATACTTTTACTTTGACATCCATTACAACCCAGAACACGCAAATTTTCAAAGGTGTCCTGTCTTTTATACGATATATGTGAATTACCACGAATAACTCTGTTTGTTTTACTTACGTTGAATAATAACGCACATGACTTAGAGTGAACTTTAAATTATTGGTATGTATGTGGATATAGACCACTCATAATATACTTGAACAATCAATCTTCAAAAGGCATCCTGTCTGCATACTCTAAATGCGTAAGGTGAATAGCCACATATATTTCTGGTATTGTATTTAGCGGTGAATTAAGAATGATATTTGAATATCATTACTGTGCCCTATTAATACAACGGTATTGCAGTCCTTAAATAGGTTTTTAATGCAAAGATATTTTGCTGAAACTCAATAACCTGCTACATAAAAAAAGATGCTGTCTTTATAGCATTGTCAGTCGGATGTATGGTGATGGGACTTGTTATGCATGTATCAGTTTGCTGATTGATATTCCAACATTAATCTTTATCTATATTTAACACTCACATAATATTCAGTTGGCCATTATAAGCAACTCCCTCGTATCGAATACATCGCGAACTGAAAGATTGTCTCATTTTCCTTTTGTACAAATAACATAGAAATATTTGCAAACTCTCTGGAACCTGACCTTAAAAATGGATGATGTGTTAAAACATCTTTTTCCAGAGAGTATCATTAGATGAAATTAATTGCCTTTTTAATTATTGACCCATGCATGCCCATTGTAAAGAGAGAATTACGGGACAGAGTTTACATTAAAATATTTGTATTGTTTATTTTTCGAAATGCTTTAATGTTGTACAATTAGCGATTTAATCGTTTAGTTATATCATGTGTTTGCTTAAATCCTGTTTATCACACATAGGCAGCCTCTATTCATTTTAAAAGACAGCGTCTATTCGTTTTAAAAAGAAGCCAGTTTAGAATAGTTATTACATGTGTATATGTTTATGCCCGTAAACGACATTTTACAAAGTTAAATTATCGTTTGAGCCTCTAAAAAGGAACAGGAAGTTGGTGTTTATACCGTATATTGCATGTTTAAGCAAGCGACGTGTAGGTAGGTAGGTTATATTCACACTTTAAAATGCATATTATTTTACGCTAGTGTGTAAATTATTACAACATTTCGTAAAAAGCTGTAAATAACATACACGAATTAGGAGTATGTAAATTAACAATGGACATTAATGAATATGAGGTTTTGGAACGCATAGCGATGCCTGTGAAGTATTCGTTTTGTTCTATATCAATCAGTGTTTTATAGAGAAGACATGGCGCTTATTTAAGGTTATTAGTTGGAAAACATGCATGACCATACAGGCCTAATATATCAATATCATGGATATAATCAAACTATGTGGGAGTCCTATAGAATATAGTTTAAATTGCTGAATGTATTTTCATACAATAATATTACTATTGGTGCTAGTGTGAACGACATACAATGCATTCCGATATCAGGTTTCGTTTTGAGGTAGACACGTGTGTAGTATATTGACTGATACGTTTTCGGTACACACCTTTTTGTAAAAGGTAAATAATGGTGATCCAAGTTACACAATACGAATGACATACGTGTTATATTAATGAACACGTGATGCAAAATACAAAGCAGTTGCGAGCTGGTTTAACACAAAGCCAATAACAATTGCGTTTTCCTGTTTCTGACGAGCAAAATAACATATATCAAAAACATTTTCTCATTTTATATGGTTTAAAGTGTGTAATGGTTGCATTGGTACTTAACAAGTTTTTAACATGAGATTGTAAAACATTTTTATAATGTTGGAAAGGCAATTCGTTTCTTTTTACAAAACCATCGTACTTTATTGTTATTACTCGCAATATGGTATATAACACTCTAGACACATAAAGCCGAGCTAACTACTCAACAACGAAGTTCAGTTTTGTCAAAGGCAAACGAAATATTAAGGATTATCTCCAACCTCAGCGCACATATCTGACTGGTTCCGACCATGGCCACCCTCCGCGCAAAGATCTCACTGATTCCGACCATCGCATACTTCCGCGCACAGATCTCACTGGTTCCGACCATGGTCATCCTCCGCGCAGAGAACTCACTGGGTTCGACCATGGCTAACCTCAGCGCACAGATCTGACTGGTTTCGACCATGGCTAACCTCAGCGCACAGATTTGACTGGTTCCGACCATGGCCAACCTCCCCGCACTGATCCGACCGGTTCCTACCATGGCTCTCTCATATCCCCGAAACAATTACACACCGTGCGATGTTAGTCGCTTTATATATTGCTATTTCAAAATTATATAAGTTTTTTTCAACCTGTTTTAATGTTCGAATGTAAACCAAATATATAAAAATTTGGATCATGTAGAAAAGGATTGCATAAAGTAGAAAAAGCTCAAAACTCTCTAACTTACAGGCCCGTTTGGATTTTACTTTTGAATGCAGCATAATGAAACCATGCACGATGAGTTTTAATTTGTTTTCCAATCGTTTAAGTTATCATGATAATGGAAATGAATTATTCAAGTAATAATTGCTGGAATTGAAATCGAAATGTTAACAAAGAAAGAAACCATCTTGTACGCACACCATTTCACAGCCTTTTGGAGACTTATACATTGTATATGTAGTTTTCAGGCGGACTGCTTATAAGGATTCAGTTTCATTTTGTTCCATTTAATTCATACCAAATACATCAACTTGCGTTTAGTGTGTTATATATGTTGTTTTCATTTGAGTGGTGTTTACTTTCATGTTCCATTCGTGTCTCAGTATTTTTCAGCTTCTCTAGTTTTTTGTACAAACCACATATTCAGTTGAGTGTTATACAACTTGTGTATGGAGTGGAGTTGCATAAGATTCTCGCAACGTTTTTCATCAAATTCTGTTATCTCTTTCAGATTCTGCCACCATGCGTGTGTCAAGAACGGTGATGTGTGTGACGTTTGCTCTGAACATCTTCGGTGTGTTCTCAACAGACACCGACTATGACGACCTTTACAGTAAACGCCTTCTAAGCTACCTTCGACGAAAATATCCGGGCAATATCTTTTACCCAGCCAATAACGGTTTGAGTGAATTGAGTGATTTGCCGTCGCGCCTAGACTTTGATAAAAAGCTTAAACATCCGGATGGGGTCTTTTCAGCGATTAGCAAAAAATCGCAGTTTCTGCCGTATGGTTTGAACGAAAGGTCAGGAAGGCTGCAAACTCGGATAACGTCCTTCGGACATCCTATTCAACCTTACGAGGGAAAACATGGAGGGGAACGTGAAATCTTTAGATACGGAAAATGAAGCACGCTTTTATTAAGGGACTATGTCAACATGCCTTACCAACTATCTCCAAAACGGAGACAGCAGGACAAATTATATAGAATTTGTATATTATTTCATTTTACTTGTATATAAAGGTGGCGAGGATAACGTGTATAGTAATGAACACTCATGATATATACCGAGAACATTTCTTCTGCAGACAAAATTAACACACTTAGCTCTTGGAGAAAAGCGGAAAATGAAATAAGCGTAAATGCTTAATTTTGTAAGTTAAAACAGTGCATCGTAAGACATTCTACCGTAATTACTTCAATAATCTCGAATTTGTTTCTTTTACGGTTTGTTTAAATGGACGCATTTAAACATAATTGTTATTAACATTTGTTTCATCACACAATGGTATATATTGATGTTTTTGAAAATTTGATTTAGAAAGGATAATTACATTGATACCGTAGAAAGTGACAAGTTTGTTTGGAGACATAGTCCCTTTAACTACACAGGGCGTATTGTGGAGTTGCCTGCTTTTATAAATGTTAACTTAAACACGTACTATCCGAATAAATAACATATCAAACTTTGGAATTAGCTACTTTTATTTTTTCGAATATTAATATGTAGTTCCCTTAAAAAAAACAATTCACGTTTATTAGTTTCCAAATTAAAGCTGCAAACTGGAAATTGTGTGCCGAAAAAGGAAACATTTTTTTTTGGGGGGGGGGAGGGGGGGCTGGGGGTTCATTCAGTGTTTAGCTGACGAAAAACACCGAGCAAAGAACAGTCCCAAAGCAGCACCAGATAAGAAAGAAAACGATCACTTCCGCTAGTTCAAAAGAAGCAAATAAGCGACTGGTGTTTGACCCTTTGTTGAAGACATTTAGCGAATCTTTAAAAAAAAAAGAGAACAGACCTTTAATAGGCCCCTGCGTTATTGTGATTTATATTGCAGTCTGATAACATTTTGTGTAAGTTACGAAATTGATTTATCGAGTGCAAATGTATATGCTAAATAAAAACGCCAATATGTACGATAATTGTTTTATGTCGATATTAATGCACCGCATATTAATTCATTATGTAACACATGAACAACAAAAGATTTGTGATGTAAAACATTAGCAAAGCAGTTGTCTTATAATTTTTCTAAAATGTTTGGTTGGCATTCGATATATTTCCATGTTGACGGTTGCAATTTTGCATTGTTTTGTTTTCAACATCTTTGGACAAACTTTTGAAGCAAATGTTTGGTATTTTTTTAAACAATTTTACTTACTTGTCAGGAGCATTTAAGTTGTTTATGTAAACATATACGTTTTGTTAAGACCATATACCTTTATTGCTGGGAGGTTACAACTTTCTTGTTCGGAGCTTACAGGAACCACCAATATTCTTTGAATTCTTTGAATACTGGGACAAACAACATTTGCAAAACAAAAATAGGAGAAACATTTTTAGCAAGCTGAAAACTTCATCTACAGTTTAGATTCATACAACACATACACACTTCATTTAAGATATGTACCATCATTAATATATTATAATTTTTCTTATTTAGTACAATGTGATTCACCTTCGATATATTTCAGCTTAGACTAGTTTTGCCATTATCCAATCTGCTCGAAAAAAAGTAATATGCCACTTGCCACTTATTTACGAATACAACTGCGCGATTAAAATTAAACCCCAAATCTTGATATGTTGTAATAGAACATCGATTGATATTCACTTCTTAATAAAAAGTGCTAAACATCTTTTATAATAAAATTAATTAAAACATGTTTAATGAAAACAAAAGTTTTCTCGTAAAGCAGTTCACAGACAATTAATTGACAGTATGGCATCAGTATGTTTTTTTCTGGCGTATTTGTTGTATATAAGTTTTACTCGATAATTAAATTTATTCCGCTGTAAAATATCGCTTTTATCATTTCGATTTTAATATTTTTAATGTTACTAATAATAGTGGGAATTACAAATTTATAAACCAATAATGTGTAATAACTTTTGTAAATAAAGATACTTACACAATAATCATTTGGTTTAATATTCCGAATGTATGTTGATGTTTGAGGATGATCGTCACAAATAAGGACATATAAGTCTTAACCAATTTATTTTAGCTCGATAACATTGAAATCTTAAGGCCTATTAAAACGCTCTCGAGTCCGTTTCCTAGGGTAGAACAAGTACTTGGTGACCTTGGGGAGATCTAAAGAACGCCCCAACAGTTGGGATCGCACACTTCACAACCCAGTCGCCTAGGGGAATACTAAATGCACCTCTGAAATGCGATCTGCCATGTCAATATCGAAGTTGATTTTGACAAGTGCATGTTCCCTAACAATCCCAGAATATACAAAATTTTACCAACTAGAAAGAATGGCGGATTGAATGTATAAATGTTTGAAATATCTCAGAAATCGGCGGAAGTAAAGTGTACTTAAAATCGTTAAAATTGTCAGATTACAGTATTTTCATGGCGTCTAGTTGATAATTAAGTATCAAAACACAGTTATACACCTAAATGTTTCACTACAATGCACTAAAGGTATTTCAATTCGGAATCATAAAACATCTACAGGAAAATGGTACTGCAAATTTAATTCCAGTACGATGAAGAGAGAAATAATCGTTTCTTAGATGACCTTTGATGAAGCTTTACCAATTATCCGACAATACGACTCACAACAACGGGACACGACAAACAAAACTGGTATCTAACGTTTGCAACTGACGAAATAGAGGATATTTGTTGGAATCGTTGCAATATCAATTTTATTTCACGAGTGATCATAGAAAACAATATTTTCACGAGTGGTGCAGCCGCGAGTGAAAATATATATTATCTATGATCTCGAGTGAAAAAAAATCGATATTCCATCGAATCCAACAAATTTTCTTTTTATTTTATTTACATTGTAAAAGAGTTAAACTGGATAATTTCGCTGGATTTATTTTCGTCGAAGAAATGACGTCATTAATAGTAAAATAGTGAAAAATATCGATAGTTTTCACTGTTTTAAACTGTCAAATATTAGTTTTATTTCACTGTTATTACTCTATAAACCACCGGTAAGCATAAAACAAAGATCAGCATTTCTTTAAGGTTTGACATGACTATACAGCCAAATCAATCACCTGAAAGGGAAAACGCACAACCTCTTAATACTCAAGTGCATGTGGTATAAGATATAGAGGATATTTGGTGGATTCGATGGAATATCGATTTTATTGCCCAAGCTATACACAGAGCTTTGTTGCAGGTTGCAGTAGCATTATAATGTATTTCGCCTTTGACATTGGCACTTTTTGAGCCTAAATGTATTTAAAACAATATATACCCATTGGTCTTTAACGTTTGACTATGCACTAGATAAGAACGTTTGAGAGGTTTATCAGTTTTTAACAACTATTTTCAACATCGTTGATTGTACACTCTTGTATACACAGTTACAATGCTCTGTACAATATACGTAATGAAAACCAACACTCCGGGCCCAAAGGCATAATAGTTACCAGCCATGATGCCCTGAACGATATGATGTCCTAAACCTTAGGCTTAGGTCCATGTACAAGTTGGGTCTGTCTGTCTGGTCACTTTAGTGTAAAAAGGTCCCTCCGTGGGGTTGCCTTTTCTTAAATACCTCATGATTGCAGGTCCAATTAAATTACATGTACTTAAAATCCGTGACCAAACACCATTATTCAAACCAAGTATTTTCAACTGGTAAATTGAAAAAATAAATATGTTTATTCAAAACTAATCATACAACCGATGTGTTCTTTGTCTTAACTAAATATAACGTTTAAACGGTAATATTGGAACATTTCAAAGTTCATTTAATGGTAAGTTTATCAAATTTAAACTAAACTTCGTCAGTTGAAAGTTTGATCCAAAAAGCAATACCAACCTGCTAGAAGACATAATGTTGTTCTTTATTATACACCATTACATGTATGTATGATAAATAACTAATTGAGTAACCGGTTGGAAGGCAATCAATATCAAAGACTCTGTGATATTGCGAACCATTTCTTCACAGACCATCTACCTAATAATCGTGGTAGACTTTGCACTCAAGAATGTGGTCATAAATAGAGAGTTTCCATCCACCCAGCCACGTGTATAATACAGGCATTTTAACAATAGCTAGCGCTATGTAATAGCATCGGTTTCTCACAATAAAACGGGCACCATATGCAAATGTTGATCTTCTGTTCCATTAGTCACTCAAACTGTAAAAACAGATATTAATATTGAATCAATAATTATTGATTCATAGCTAATGTTGTCGACTTGCTTTTGGAATTCTAATTCTTAAGATTAATTGAATATCAAACAGGCCGTTTCATTGCAGATCATAGTAATGGTATAGGTTAAATAAAGTAAACATGTACTATTTGAGGGAGCGTCATGGAGAAAATGTGAAGCTGTAAATACACAAAGTGAAAGATATCGTTCTTGTTTGAATAGACATATTTTTATTTTGAAACAAAATAACATTGTAAAAGAGTTATTTGAAGTATAGTATATGTTTGTTTGGTGTTATTATCAACTTTTTGTCCTGTAGCACTCAAAACAGCTGCCTAGACTTCGATTGCATAAGAGTGTGGACATGTAACTCAATATTTTTTACATACTGTATATATAATCGAATCATATTCGCTGCAAACCTTTATACTTTTATGGGATACTCACCATATACTTGGGATATATGTCAATACAACTTTATCATGTCGCCAGATTCAGAAAATCATGAATATATTTTATATTTACTATGAAAAAAAATTCTGGCACTATTTTGTCAACTGAAATCACGATATACTTTGGCATTTACAATCTCCAAGATAGGCAAAAATTAAACGATAAAAAAACAAGCAACATTTTGCTACTTCGGGGTAAAATTTGAAAAAAAACACACAATTTGACGAGCAATAAAATATACGTGTGTTCGTTGGTTAGTGGTTATATCCAAAATTCTATTTATCTAGCAGTTCATTTAGTCAATATATGTTAATGATAATTTTTAATTGGACCTTACTTTTTTTTCTGTTGAGTTGACACTGCAAAACTAAAACAACGTTGCACTTTGAATAAGTTTTATTAATGAATTAAGGGGAAACATGTGCTATGTGCATTTATTTCCCCCAAAAAATCATTTTCACCTTGTACACGAAATAAAATTGGAACATGAACTACGATTATTTCAAGATACTAGACTTTATCTTTGTTATATTTGAATTCATTCACATGATATGTTACAGTAGATGTTTTCCAGATTTCGGTAAATTGTAATTTAAAAACAAAACAATGCGGTTTTCACAAGTCATATTTCCACGAAATAATCGTCATAACATAAGTGTTCATTTTTTCAAAGTAAAAACACTAAATTATTCTTCTAATAGTTATAGTAATTATAGCGAGAACACTGGTTAATTGAAGTAATTTTGTAACATTCCATGTATTTCCACAGTATCTCGTTTTTTAACAAACATTATATATTTTCTGAAATTGTCATTTTAACAACAACAACAACAAACAAAAACAATATAAAATTGTGTGTATATATTGTAAAACAATGTTTAAAATATGCTGAATTACAAAACAAATTCATCACTAAATAGTATAACTACGTATGTGTTACATATGTACGTAGGTGTATATTTCAATAATATTACCATTCATTTAGGGTATTTGTGTAGGTATACAAACTAACAATATCATTTAAATCTGAGCTTGATGAACCAATTAATTTTGTTATGATAATTGAATTCACGATGCCAAGTGTCAATTTATGAATAAATGTAAAACAAGAATATTAATGAAACAGTTTTTTTATTGAGATATCAATAGTTCATCATTGAACAATAGCATCATTTTTTTTCTTTAAAAATTGTGTTAATATTATACTAACTTTGCAGCAGATCCACTTATAAAGCTCTTATTTTCTAGTTCTTCTGATAAGAAACCTGTCACCAAAAAACGTCACGTTTTCGACTTCCAATCTCTATAAAATAGGCATGCGTCGTCGTAGTTATTTTCGTGTCGTTTATGACATACGATTAAGTCCATTGATTTACATATTGATATAAAGGAACAATTGACAATCCGATGTTATTACTTCAAATCCGATATCCGATATAAAAATATATGATCCGTGTTATGCACTAAAGGATCTAATGACTTATTCGGCCAGCGAGCTAATGACTTATTCGGCCAGCAAAGCTAAAGACCAGCCTGAGCATGCGGGCAGTCTGTTACGGAGCTACACTGTCCGCCATAAAGTCAAGCCACATTGCCTGGCCTCACGCGCAGGCTGTTTTGGAGCTTCGCTTGATCATATGTCATAATAACCATGTACGCATGACGCGGCAGGTTATGCTTAAGAGAACACACGACGTTAACCGTCTTCTCTAAATACACTTTGTTTTCTTATTATGTCATGCGTCCGTTCCAATATTTAACATGTCATAATTTCAAATATAATTAAATATTGTTATTATGATGTTAGTAAATATATTTTATGACATATACAAATAACTAAGAAACAGTCCCATTAATTCTTAAAGGCAAATTTTTGTATGCATCTCACCCGTAGGCTAGATATAATTTTTCGTTTGATATAAATTCGAAACAGCGACAAAGGATATCAGATCATTGATCCATAAATATGACCCGTTATAGTCTTCATGAACTCGGGGGATATGTTCAGCCAAACGATACCACCTGCTTATTTCATGTCCTAAATAGTTGTTCAAATTTGTACTGTTCATCAGAAGCAGTAAGCTTCAGTTAAAATCATCGCAATAACACTAACGTCTTATTAAATATAAATTCGAACATTGCACATACTGAGACATATATTTGAACAATTAGTCAAGCATATTATAAATAATTATAACTTTATTTTGCTTTGAAAATAGGTCGATAAGAGTTAAAACTAAATTGAATCGCTTTTGTCTTTAAACCTCGAATCAGTGCTTTTGGTTGTTTGACCCGTGCATGTGTGTATTCATAAGGCAAGGTGAAGCCTTCTTACAAAAAATGTATTCTATTTTGGACAAAACGAATTATTTTAGGTACATTATTGCACACGTATAAAAATACTTATGCTATCCGATAGACGGTTATAATGTGTGTCAGTTGCAATTACCATGACATATACCAATTTCCTTCGCAATTCTATTCTATATATAATAAAATCCTCTGAGCGAAATATCAAGTCAAAAAATGAAAATGCTTATCACATTAAATATTGAAAATGTTAAGAATTCCGCAAATAAGAAAACGTATGCATAGATAATGCATGAAATGAATACCATTCGAGGTCATAATTATTAAGGTCTGTTTAGTAAGTATTCTTACTTCTTTCTTAGTATAACAGAAAGTGCAAAAATATAGCGATAAAAAGAAATGGCACAACAACAAAAATGATAACATGTTTATCGTTGTACACGTTAAACTTATTTTTTTTAAATATTAATGCTTCGCGCTTGGTCTTCTTTTCTTTGTAATAATATGAGCCTCGTTTGGAAACCAGGGCTAAATGCAAGTGCGCAGTGCAGTACGCAGATGCTGATCATGGACGACACTTTTCGCTTTTAAGTTTTTTAGTCGTTTAAAGGAAGTATTTTCTTGTCGAATATCAAGTTAAGGCGAAGCGTGTCGTTCCTAGAATAGCATGTGGGGGCTGTATTAATCCGAGTTTTCACAGGCTTATATTATTACGAGGCTTATATGTCGGTATACATGTCTTATTCGTAGAATGCAGTTTGCAATATATACCATGTGACCTATAGCCGAAATCGTTCCGTAAACGCGTACAAATATGTGTGCAAAGTAAATATTGCGTGACACAAAAAAGAAACATGGACTTACGGCAATGTCAGCAACTGAATAATGTGAAACAAGAACTGGAAAATAATGTAACCCTAGAGAAATATCAACATGAAATCTAACGAAATGATAGTTAGTGTACCTGGCCTGGGTGGACCTGTCCGAACTTAGTAATGTCCGAATTATAACACAAGAGCTTTTGTCATAATTGAATAGTACTTACAGTATTTTAGGCATAGCTTTCGTGTAGTTATCCATTTCTTTGATTTATTCCATGTGGATCCAGCTTATATTTAATGAGACCATGCATTGTTTAATATGGGAATTTTATTGTTCCAGCATCTTAGGCTGGCGCTTAAGATTTTGAATCTGACCGTCATTTGCATCCTTTATCTCCGACGTAGGAATATATTGTTTACATGGACATTTGTATATGTCATAGCTGAAATAATGATATTTGTAATGTGTGGTTCCATATAGGAATTCTTATAATAATTTAGCATAACATGTCAATCCAATTTTAAGTCCGTTAAAGTCACACCTATGCAGCACTATTTTACAAGTTGTTTGGCGTAATGCTGTAAGAGCTTTAGACACCTGAAACCTTTAAAAGTCTTTATAACTGGAAAATGTTTTGTGTAGTTATTTTAATGTTTTTGTTATCTATGAGAAACGCTGATTTATATTGCGGCATATGTTAATTAGTGATTCAGTATTGTTCACAATATTATTGTTCTTATAATAGTTTAAACGAAGTACCGCCTCGGTACTTCCAGCATCTGACTTTGCATTCTGGAATCTGATTGGCTGCCAGCAATTCAGCATTCAGTTCCAGCATCTTGATGTTCCAGCATCTTGATGCCTATATAAGGCGCTCAAACCAGTCAATCGGGGTCAGTTAGCTCGCCAGCAACAAGTGTCATCTATTATTATTAATACGTGCCAAAATGTCTTTCAAAATGTCGAACCAGAAGCTGTCAATGATAATTCATTTGTGTAGTAGTAATAATATTCTTTAATGTTTATTTGAATTTCAACACGTATTTTAAGTATAGTCAAGCAATGCAGCTGGTCCAATTGACAACATTGAACGCGACTACTTTGCAACATAGATTAGTTTTACGACATATATTAATTATAAAGATTATTGAAATAACCTGCACCCAATCAAAATCAATAAAACGATAAAAGTTGTTCATGTTTAATGAGTACATCCCAACACAAGGACCCGCTCGACCTAGAGACACCCCTGGGTGCTTACATAGTTAGAGGCGACATTGTGATTATTTATAAACTTCACACTAACACTGTCGGCAAAAGCAATTCTGATAATTCATATTCAAATTTATCAACAGAATCAAAGTATCCAAAGGTCGACCGATGTATTATACCATTTTATCTTCTTACTTTTATAAAATTTGAATAGGCATGGTGCCTAATTAATTAATTGTATTTTTCCCATGTTTCTCTTCTCAAATAAACATTGAAAATTCTAAAGAATAAATTCATTATCATAGTGTGTTTTACAGCTATAATAAACATTTATTTTTCTCATATATTACATGTTATATAACGTATATATGTTCTATTTGACCAATATGTTTGACATATATTTTAGGTGAAGAGAACGTTTTAGTCTTTTTATAATATAGGCTTCTTACATTAGTATGAATCCGTTTTTATAAGCACTGTGAATGTAAAATAGCTCACGTGCAAATGTATATTTTTGTATAATGTTCCACATATGTACAAGGCAGCGAATCACTGAATAATGCACTTGCTTAAAGCGACGACTCTATCCGCAATGATGCAGATACTAATTCAATGGACAATAACAATTAAAAAATGGATAATATGTTATTATAAAGCATTTATACTGGCATGATATAGAATCTGAAATGGCATGCGCTCATCATTGTTTCGTTGTTGAAAATATTTAATGGTTAAAAATCGGAAATAATAAAACTCAATTTTCGAATTTTAAAAGACAGTTTAAGACGCCAAAAAACGTGTTAATGAGCTCATGTAAATGCCGTTTAAAGATTACTTAACCAGATGCCTTAAGATTTATTAAATTCGTGTATTTCAAGTCAAATACTAATCATCATCATCATCATCATCATCATCATCATCATCATCATCATCATCATCATCATCATCATCCATCAGCATCAGCATCAGCATCAGCATCAATCATCAGCATCAGCATCAGCATAGCATCATCACAATCATCATCATCATCATCATCATCATCATCATCAGCATCATCATCAATCATCACATCATCATCATCGTCATCATCATCATCATCATCATCATCATCATCATCATCATCATCATCATCATCATCATCATCATCATCATCATCAGCAGCAGCATCATCACCATCATCATCATCATCATCATCACCACCACCACCACCATCACATCAAATCATCATCATCATTCATCATCATCATCATCATCAGCAATCCATCATCATCATCATCATACAATGCACATCATCACCACCACACACCATCATCACCATCATCATCATCATCATCATCATCATCATCATCTTCATCATCATCATCATCATCATCATCATCATCATCATCATCATCATCATCATCATCATCGTCATCGTCATCGTCATCGTAATCTTAATCACCGTCGTCGTCGTCGTCTTCATCATCATGGTCATCATCATCATCATCATCTTCTTCTTCTTCTTCTCATTAGGATAATCATAATTATTATCATTATTTTTTATAAATTTTATAATTAAATACGTTTAGCTGTTAATTGTATTTGTTCGAAATATATTTGACAAAATAAGAGTTGAAAAATAGGTCTGATGTTACTTGCGCATTATTTCCAAAAGAGTCACATCTCTTTTCAACTGAAATATACTATGATCAAATATATTAACTTGTTTAGTGTGTATTTTATCGGGGATTTTATCCATTTTTTTTATTCCAAGAGCCCCGGGCTGGAATCCCGTTTTTCGTGACAACTTTAAAAAATGAAAATCTGTGAAAACGTTAATTTATACTTTGTGCACAAATACATTTCATCTCACGTGGTTTAAATAAACGTGATGCTAAACCGTTTGTTTACAACACAGTAGATACATTATTTGTAACTTACGTAAAACGTGCGTCAGAGACAGTGTGTGAGTGTCAACATGTTTAGGGCATGAACAAAAACAATCAACACAACTGGCAAGAAAGATTTAACAAAACACAATTGTTTGTTAAAGGAGGCGAGCAACGATATATGTTTATATAAAATATCCGAAATCGGTAATTTTACTTTAAATGGTAAATGTCTCTCCTTTGAGTTTAGAGATTTTTACTTGACTTTTAAGGCCCGCTTAATATTGTACTAGTTGATTGTGTGATGTTGTGTTGTTTCCATTCTATCGATTGTTGTTCAATTCAATTTACAATAAATCGAAATTCAATGCGGAATACCACAGTTTTGTAATTTTTCGTTTATTACATACCTTATTTAAATCAAATCAAACATACTTTGAACAAAAATATTTAATTTGAAATCTGCTCATTTAGCGAATAGAATACATACTCCCCAATTGTGAAATACTTACTTATTTTAAGTGACAATATAAGTAATTACCCTTTGTGTGTTTAGAAATAACACAGGATTTTCATTATGTCGCTCGAACAGTTAGGCATTGTTACAATAAATGACACATAAAAGCGGTCTGCTTTTCCAGCCATTCAATACCGAATGTGTTTCAGACTGTGGAATACGGATTGCCTATGCAGTAGGTTTTATATAATTGTGGATATAAGATAAGATAATCTGTTATTATTGTGACATGTGTTTACGTACAAGGTATAAACAGACATATATACAATGCATAAAAGAACACCCAGCCTTATAGGCCTATAAGTCACCTTAACAACAGTGTAACATATAACGTAATCATTATAATACAAATGGACAATAACATATTTGAGCAACATACTGAGTCCAATGGAATAAATTAGAAATAATAGAATTAAGGTTCATCCAAGGTAGACCAATATAAGAATAATTTCAGTAGTAAGAAAATTATCCAATTAAGAAGGCCTATTTCTGAAACATATGTAATACGTAGTTGATACTTAGAAGTTCATTTACCTAGTTATATTATTCTTAAGTTTAAACTGACATAACATCATACAACATATATATGTTTTACTTATTTAACATACTGCTTCTGATATAAAAAGCATTAATAACAAATTTTTCGCACACTTTCTAGGATGACATTTAACCAAGAGAATTAATTCATCTTTATTTGATTGCCATGAAGTATATTCTTCAGAGATCAAAATATTCCCAAATATAACTGATCTTGTGTTTTCATGAAGAACACATTCAACAAGAAAAAAAGTTTCATCTTCA
Organism: Dreissena polymorpha; assembly: GCF_020536995.1. Taxonomy (NCBI): domain Eukaryota; kingdom Metazoa; phylum Mollusca; class Bivalvia; order Myida; family Dreissenidae; genus Dreissena; species Dreissena polymorpha. The sequence continues at coordinate 324,796 of NW_026273326.1, read as the reverse complement.
ACCAGTCCACTGTTACACAATCTGCACATTCTTTGCTCGGGGGATTCACCCACATACCTTTCGGTCTCGACCCTAAGAGGCAGAATTCCGATTCTGAATTGCGCAAATATAGCGCGTTCGTGACTTTTTAAGTTCAGTGTAAGATATTCTTCACAGACAAAGTCAGTTTTGAAGGTTATATAGGTTCTTAACTTTGAAACATGTTCATTGTCTTTAGACCAAGTTATTGAATAAAACTGAGTCATGCTTTATTTAGCTAAATCCATTGGAATGGGGCGTTTACGGTTATAATAATCCGTAAGGTTAAGTCTAGCCATTAACGTTTTTAAATCACTGCACCAGTTATTGTTATTTGGTGAACTGTAATCCTATCAAATGCTCGTTTGGTTAATCTATTTTCGTCAAGTTTTACATGTCTATTTAAAAACCTAATCACTGCAAGCCATCTACGGTAAATGCTCGGTATCCATCCAACTTCACCCAGTAACGCTAATATAGGCGTAAATATATGTTCACCTTAAAAGTACCGTATTTCCCGGTGGTGAACATTTTGTGCTGAGTAGAAGTGTTTAAATACCCAAATGGACGCAAAGTAATCCGATATAGGTATCACACAAGAATTGTATAGCATTTCATAGGTTTTAAATCCAGCTTGTTTTATATTATGAATTTTATTTATAACAAACCCGAGAGCTCTCTCGGCACTTTTTGCCAATATTTCACGATGAAAACTATTATCACGCTTTTCGTGCATAAGTACCTCCAGATACTTATGATTGTCTACATTTTCCAGCACATTTAATCCAATTTTGAATTCGGTATATGTTTGTTGTGTGTGCCCCTTTCTAATATGCACGACTTTAGATTTTCCGTATTAATGAGTTCCCACCAACGTTTACACCAGTCATGCATTTGGTTTAGCATAATCTGATGATCGGCCTCCGATCTGGCGATAAGGACTTTATCATCTGCGTATATTAACATGAATACAGAAGTTTCATCGATCTTGACCCCAAGGTCAAGGTTGTTGATTTCAGCTACTAGGTCAGTAACTGTTTATGTACTTTGTTACGAAAATAAGAATTTTGATTGGCATATAATAAAACGTGGTAACACACAGCAAACACATTGATAATATGTATTTGCTGAATACTGTGATTTAACGATGATAACTATTTTGACTGTTTCTACAACTTTCAAAGAATTATACATGGGTTTAAACAATATACATAAATCACACTTTTTACATGACCTCGTATTACATTTACATGATAACATAGTAGAAAGAGTACTTGATTTCGAAACTTTTGTTATAAAATCGCAATTTTGACAAGCATATTAATGTTAGGCTGTTGATGGATGCCGTATTTTCCTTATTGGAGAAAACTTCATATATTTGTATAAGTTTGATTGGTTTGAGAGGTTTTGAACGTTTCTGTAAAACTAAAAAAAAACTGATCACTACTAAATGAGTAATTCTAATGAAACTATCAAAAGCATGCACTGGGTCTATATATTTTCCAATATTTTCATCTTCATGTTGTACACTTAAAGAATTGGAATACCAATGAACATGTATCCAAAAAATAGAAATACATTATAAAATGCAAGCAAACTCGAGGCAAAAGTAGTGCTCCAATTTTTGGTAAATTATTATGAGCAAAAAACAACAACAAATTTCTTACGTCACTTTTCATGAAATTCATCTGAAACAAAAAAATTCTTTTCTAATTGAATGCACCAAATCGTGTTGGATGAATGCTGAAGTTATATTATTATGACGATCACGATGGTGATTCATACTGAGTGTTTGCAGTCAGTGTATTTCCTCAGTATATCGTTTTTAGCAAATGATAGAAATTGTCTAGCAATGTCCTTTTAATAACAAAACAACAACAACAACAAAAACAACGCGTTAAGTAAATAATAGGTTTCTTTTTTGCACGTCCTAAAAATAGCACACACATTATGTAAAAACATGTCTTAAAATACCGTGCACCTAACTTTAGTCACATGTTCATCAGTTAATAGTGCCACACATTATAAGTTTGTCAATGTAGATTACAATTAAGACAAACTTACAATATCAATAACAATATAATTGTTTCTGTGAGCTTGGGGATCCATTTTAATATAAGTATCGTAGTATCAAAGGGTTATGTATGTTTGTGGGGAGATTTATATGTAAAGAAATATATTAATTTACCAAGAATATGTGTTTGTTATTGTGATATATACAATATGTGTCATTCCTTCCTAACCGTATTAACTCTGTATTTGCGATGAAGCAAATCATGTCCTATAGCTAGTATTTTCTTCTTCCGCTGCTTAGAAGCCTGACACCAAAAAGCGTCGCGATATCCTGTCTCAATCTGTATAAAATAGACATGCGTCAATGTATATTCTCTCTTCCCCATCACTCACTCGAAATCGGCGTAAAGATACGTGTGGTTTTATTGCAATGTAGTTTATGGCGTAACTTTTTAATGACAATTTATTGGCTTAGAGTGACGTTGGTTGTGAGTGAAAATTTGTTTTAAAATCAGTTAACTCTACATACTCAGTAACAAGTCGGTAACCCAGGTTTGTGTGTGTGTGTGTGTGTGTGTGTGTGCGTGTTTGCGTGCGTGCGTGTGTGTGTGTGTGTGTGTGCGTGCGTGCGTGCGTGCGTGCGGGTGTGCGTGCGTGCGTGCGTGTATGTGTGTGTGTGTGTGTGTGTGTGTGTGTGTGTGTGTGTTTGTGTGTGTGTGTGTGTGCGTGTGTGTGTGTGTGTGTGTGTGTGTGTGTGTGTGTGTGTGTGTGTGTGTGTGTGTGTGTGTGTGTGTGTGTGTGTGTGTGTGTGTGTGTGTGTGTGTGTGTGTGTGTGTGTGTGTGTGTGTGTGTGTGTGTGTGTGTGTGTGTGTGTGTGTGTGTGTGTGTGTGTGTGTGTGTGTGTGTGTGTGTGTGTGTGTGTGTGTGTGTGTGTGTGTGTGTGTGTGCTGTTTGCCCAATCCGTCGCTTTTCTTTAACACAGGACGAAATGTTATATAATTATAATGTCTTCATCTGTGATTGACAAACACACCCATTTAAAGGCAACGGTATGGACAAAAGACACAAGAAGTAATACAATTATGTACATGCCATTGTTACGATAAACTTTCTAAAGCAATAGAAATTGTGTTATCCATGCGTTTTATATTTCATTTGCTGAAATGAAACGACTTTCCTGCCGTATTAATTATTTATTTTTATGTGAGAAATTTCTTCAATATGGTTACACTTTAATAGATAGCAAGTATTGCTGGCAGAAAATATTAGATTATTTAGGTTAGAAGCAGTATGGCTATGCAATCACTTGAGTTCAGTAAAGGCTGTTCAATAGCTTCATAAGTTGTTTTCTTCAGTCATTAAAGCTTTCAGAAAAAAGCTAACGAAGAATGCTATTATTTAGCAAAGCCGCGTTTTAAATCGTGATCTATTGGATATATTACTTTTGCTACTTGTGCGTACTGTTTGGAAACAATTATAAATTATTGGCAATACATGAGAAATGAAATCAAGTACCGGTAGCTTCACTTTAATTTTATTGTCGAATTCATGCCATATGATGATATAATATTCCATAGGTCAAAATGGTGAGTATGATCGCGTTGGCATGTAATACACATGACAAGTCACATACCCAGGATAGATATTATTGTTACCATGTGATATGATTATGTTTATATATGCATAACAATTGAAACTGAAGTCCCGACATCAGAATACAATTTATTGTTAGGATTTGATATTAGTTTGTTTAAGGGAAATGACCAACTGCGACAAAATCCAAGACGAAACATAGATAACACAACATTAAACATAAAACCATTATAAAACAGGAGCTAACGCCATAAAAACCATCTTTATAAAGCATTTGGCGTTTAATCAAATTAAATACTGTGAAGCAATGATTATCAATAAAAGATGAAATAATAAAGTGGTGCAATATCACAAGGTATATGGGAACCGTCTCTTTATTAAAATGTAATACCTTTATGCATCAATTCGCACAACTTACGTTGTAAATATCTTTTATGTGGCTACGTCGTTATTGTTTGGTGATGTGTTTAATGTTTCAAATAATTGAATACAGAACAGAAAAGTAAGTTATGTTCCTCTTAAGTGTATGTACCTTATGAATAATTTATTGATAGTGTGACAGCAAATGAAATGCACAAAATCGGCAGACGCACCCTTAGATAATAAAACTACTTAATTCATCTTTCATTTCAATGAATTGTTTTCATCTTGGCGTCCATAGAATGTGTATGGCGCACTTTCATCAATGTAATGTACAAATTATATTGCTATGTTCAGTGGTTAAGAAGTAGTGGAGCCTTCCCCACTGAAACACAAATAATCGTTATTTACTTGCACGTAGGTGAATTATCGTGTTCCTTTAATGAACCTATGGGCAGCAGGGTTAACGTCATGTGAACCCTCCACAAAAAGAAAATCGAGCCTATAATCAAATTATTTGTCTACAATAAAACGTTGAAGGCACTGCAGTTCATCACGACCTACAATCAGCATCTCAATTATGTTCTAATAGTCACACACCTCGCCAAAGCACATGATCGTAGTCGTATACAAATCAGATTACGAACAATTAACCACATTAACACTTTTCCTTATAAAATTGTTCAGTGTCTGCTTTTATTAATTATTAGTTTACACCTTGATACAAACATATTTATGGCAAAGGTTAATAACTGATCTATAAGATGTTGACGCCTTTCATACAATCGAACATACGCCTTTCACAGAACGTCGGGTCCATAAGACGAAAAGGCAATTAAGAAATACTTCACAATCTCACACTTCAAATTCTACATGTATAGAGTTGTTTATGTACAAGAGACTCTTTCGTCATAACATTCGGCAGTTGTCCAATTTTGAAATGGACAATGAATAAAGACGCTTGCTTATTAATTATATCTTACCGGAAGGTCGTGAAACATGCTGACATAGTCCTGGATACGTTTAAGTTTAGACTTAAGCTGGAAATCGGTTTTGCTGAAATAAACGTAAAAGCTGATGGTTGTTTCTACTATAATAGCTATGCGTTCTATTGTACCAATTTGTTCGGCTTACTGTATCGGTATCGCTTATAATTGCGTTTGTTTTGTACAAATAGTTGTTTCGTTATGCAACTTTTTCAAAGCTCATGCTTCCTTTACTTGGTTCTAAATGATTGTGTATCTGTAATCACTCCGACCTATTTAGCGCATTTAGTTGATTTTTTGCTGTTCATATATGAGTAATGCGGAAGAGTGCATATACATGTTCATTTGTCATGTAAAAACAAATGTGTTAATAGACTCCAACGGAGCTGTAAATAAAGAATCAGTAGTTTATTGTAATGCGTTTGCAAAATTGCAAACCAAGCTTTATATATTTATGATGCAATAGAACGACAATCATTTGCGACTCGACTAAAAAATTACAATCCTACTTGATTTCGTTATTTTTAAATTTAAATTAAAAATAAATGTACGGTGATAAAGCAATTACCTATTTTAAATCAGTAAAAATAAATGTACCAGAGATTTATTTTAAATTACAGAAAATACTCCCAAAATGATTTATAAACAGTGCCTTTGTAAACGATTACTATCAAACAATATTCTCTCATATCAATCGTCATTAAAGGGATCTTTTCACGCTTTGGTAAATTGACAAAATTGAAAAAAGTTGTTTCAGATTCGCAAATTTTCGTTTTAGTTATGATATTTGTGAGGAAACAGTAATACTGAACATTTACCATGGTCTAATATAGCCATTATATGCATCTTTTGACGATTTTAAAACCTAAAAATTATAAAGCGTTGCAACGCGAAACGATTGAATAATTTGGAGAGTTCTGTTTTTGTCGTTAAATTTTGTGAAACTACGAAGATTGCTTATATAAGGTATAAAATACGTCAAGTATGTGTATTCGGCGGAATAGCTCAGTAGGCTAAAGCGTTTTTACTTCAGGACTCTGGCAGTACTCCAGGGGTCACTGGTTCGAAACCTGCCCCGGGCAATGTTCTTTTCCTTTTTAAATTTTATTCTTGATTTTTTACTGGAGCTTTTACGATCCAATGTTTACATTTATCAATATAAAGCATTTAATGAATAAGTTAAAAAATGCCAAAATCTGTGAAAAGGCCCCTTTAATTGATGAAGCAAAATACCTCAACCGGTAAGTACACTTGCATTTACAGGTAAGTGCTTGTCGATGAACATTTTTTTCGGTTTTGAAACTTATAGATTTTTGTTCTTGCTGCTTTTTAATAAGTACCAAATAAATGATGACATGTAACGACTCTCGTCCCTGATGAACGATAAAGTATTCAATACATTAGCATTTGTAATAACAATAATGATGTGTGTTTTCGTAAATAACCATGTGAATCCAATCTAACGTCAATCGTTTTATATTTTATTCAAAGCACATGTATATTAAATAGGAAGACGTTAATTATATGCTAATTCCATTTATTTAAATGTTTACAGACGAATGCGGACATAAATATTCTATGCTCGTCATGTAGTAATTGTTTATGGGACAACCTAAATGGAATATTAACGATCCACTCCTAATGGAGTCAATATGAACATAATATCAAACATATGGTTCATGACCTAGGCGGTTTACATGTATTTTGCAAGGGGACAACATCAGCATCACACACGGCAGGAGCATTCTATATCGCCTCTAAACGTAGCATCGATGTGTTTATATATCACGACGAAACGATAAATTATATCTACAATTCATCGGTTGTTCGCTTTCGAAATGTAAGTGCTCTGATCCATGGATGTTATAAGAACAAAATCGTTATCATTTTGTCCGAATGATACTACTACTTCTACTACTAATAATATTTATGATACCAACAACAACAAAAATAATAAAAATTAAAAAAATAAAGAATATACTACTACTACTACTACTACTATTACTTCTACTACTACTACTACTACTACTACTACTACTACTACTACTACTACTACTACTACTACTACTACTACTACTACTACTACTACTACTACTACTACTACTACTACTACTACTACTACTACTACTACTACTACTACTACTACTACTACTACTACTACTACTACTACTAATACTAATACTACTAATAATTAATAATAATAATAATAATAATAATAATAATAATAATAATAATTATAATAATAGAAATAATTGCTTTATTTATAATGAATAACTTGAGATGTGAAACCGCGCAGGCATCGGATACTTAAGACTTATGGACGTCTTTGGTACGGGACTTCTCTTGTATAAGTAACAATACCTCAGATTCAGATGCGCTCGACATGCATATTCACAAACAATGTCGAGCATCGAAGTTTCCATAGTGATCAGTGTACTTAAACTTAGATAGTTCCGTCAGGTTTAACCTTTTACGGTGATGCCAGCGTACTAGGGGTTGTGCGCCGCAGAAAGGTTCTGATTTTATTAATCACAGAAAGGATTTATTCAGCAGCAGTGTATATTTGTTTGGCATTTGAGATGAAAAAACGTCGTGGTAATAATGGGGACAGAACAAATGGGACCGCATTGTTTTATGTTGTTTGGACTTAAGAAGCCGGATTTAACGGACATTAGGTATTGCATGGTCTTATAAGGAGAGAAAGAGACTGACAGATACGGAGATAAAACCAACTTAGGTCTCCCTTGCGTTGCTTGGCAGATACGACGCGATTACTTCCATTTTAATAAATCAATTCATTTAATAAATTAATTGCAATTTAGCCGATTAAAATATAATTGATTTTGTTAACGATGTGTGTTTAAAAGGTGTCCGTTTGGATGCTAAGGAAAGCAACACATTGTTATTTGATGCGGTGATTGGTGGATGAAATAAGCAGTAGCTTAGGTCATAATGCATATGATCTAATCGTATCAAATATAACGCTTACGCTCTTAAGAAGAGACAAATTCATGCATTATCAAATTGTAATTTAGTAATTCCAAATGCGGACAATGTGAGAATCTAGATACCGCTTGTGCAATATAAAACAATACCATAAAGGTTAGATATAAACGTGTACACATAGTTATTTTTCAGTTAAGGACCCTTTGTTGTTTATGGTTTCTCTAATAATGGTGAAGATAAATGTCACTTTGTTTAAATTAAATCCGTTGTGTTGCGGTATTTCGATGGTGTCGATCATGTGAATTTGATTGGTGTCTGACATTTTTAGTATCAAGAAACAGTATGGGACTTTTCACCAACTTAAAACATAAACGCGCAAAAACGGCTAAGAACGTCATTTAACTTCTTAAATCTTTTTAATTTGTATCATCGCATCTCTGAAATGGCCAAGAAAAACATACCAAAATATATACAATCCTATCAAGTAAAAAACAGTTCATCAAGCGATGACAAACAAAACCTCAGCTACGTGAGAACAAGAACGATAACAACAACATGTGTACAAACAAACTTCATAAATATATTCTCATTCAATGTTTTGAATGGTGTAGGGCGTATACATCACGTTTATTCGTACGAAAATCAGCTAAAGTTTCTTGGTATTGGTAGGCGATACACCTTAACAACTAAATGTCTCTTATTAAAGGTGAAAACGACCTCCATCCAACAAGTCGTGCGCTCATTCAAAGATAAAAGTTGCGAACGACGTTGCTAAGTAATGTGTTAACGGCCAAAGATGAGTCATTTTAATACGCATGCGCGAAGACAGTGAGTCAGTCGTATTACAGTGGTCACTGTGAATATAAGTAAAAGGACACAAGTAAGAGAGTATCGGATTCATACCATACTACTCAGATTTCAGATCGGAGACCGGATCTTGTGCTGGATTTATAATTTAAAAGCAGGTATGGATGGATATTAAGTTGCTTTTTACGATCTTTTTTTACCTGGTCTATTATCTTGAGTGGGTTATTCAAAAAATTAAACATTTACTTTGGGCGTTTGTAGTAGTTTTACAATTATCAACAATTATTAGAAAAATATCGATTACACATGATAATTGATCTACATGACATATACGAAAGTAAATAAACATGTTTACTTAGTCTTAGTATAAACGAAGAGTGTTATGGAATAACAATAATAATAATAATAATTATTATTAAGGCATCAACGTTGTAATTTATAAAATTATCATTTAAATACAATTTTGATGTACATTATAGCAAATATATGCATTATGCATAAACATCCTAGCAACGTTATTGGGTATAGTTAGGTCTTGATAATTTAGATATTGTAGCATGGTAATGAATGATGTGTTCTTAAGTAATTTAAAAGGAGGGATTGGATGCTCACGGGTACAAATTGTAATTTATCGTGCCCTTAAAAATTGTGATTATGTTGCACCAGTGTTTCTTAAATGTTAAATTAAATGTTAACACAATTGCACTATTATTATTTTTTAATGTTATGTATTTTAATCACAATGCTATAAGGTAAATGCTTATTTACTCTGGTTTGTTTTGTGAGTTGTTGAGGTTTCGAACCCCTTTGAATAGTTTAAACCCAAAATGCTTTGCTTTGCATTGACTGATCCAAGGCGACCCATCTTTAATCACTATGTTTTCTTAATGTATTGTGTGTTTTGTCTTTCTAGAGGTGTCATAAAATAAAAGCGGACAGGTTTTCACTTAAATTAAACAATTTGCGGACATGATATTCTTTCCTGATACTTTTTCTGGAGTTTCTAACATAATATTGCAGGAAATTATATAACATAAGTAGAAGAGTAATGGGTTATTGAAAGAACTTCTTATAACTCAAGTCATACTTCTTATAACCTATCTAATGACAAAGTTATATCAAAAAGTCTTTTCCGAAAAATTAACATTTTGCTCCCAAAAATATTGATAAAGGTATTTTAAAAAAGTATAAAAAAGGATGATTCTTAAATCCACGAACTACATTTTGGATAAATGAAGTATTATCAGGACGGAGATACTTGATACCATTCGAAGTAACAAAAACAAAAACAATGTGCCAACACTTTTGAAAATAACAACGATAGAAGCTACTGTCACATTGCAACGGTCATTGCATGCATTTTGAGCGCGAACCACATTGTCGGTATTCAACTTTTCAATAACACAATGAAACCATCTTAATTGTTGGGAACATTTATTTCGCATTGAAGGAAATGATTTAAAGAACGATTGAATCCAAATATTTATGTATTATGATTATACATTTTGTTAAGTTAATGTCATAAAGTCCAAATATGTAATATTTAAACACAAAACAAGCAGATCAATGTTCAATTTCAGCAAATGAAAAAAGAACACTTAGATTGGATTCAAAAACTATCAACGCAAGATCAGTGTTTCATGGCTTTTACTACTAGGCCATCTGTTACTTATGATATATATTTAATGTCGAAAGGACCCATCAGTAATAGCTCTCACGATACAATTAAATCAACAATGCGAATTAGAAATCGGTTATGGATATCCGCGGAATATTATTCAATATATATGATAAATCCTCTCGCACAATTTTGTTCTATTGTAATGATGCACAAGAACGCATAACGGGTGGTAAATAAATATGAAGACACAACATTGAATCAACCACACATAATATATTTACGATATGAATTATTATCGGCAACGGAATTAAACAGACTACCTGTAAGTGCCAGGTAATATTGATCGAATATCTTCTTTTTTTTAACTTTTAACGTTTACGAATGCTTTTACGATAATGATTTAAATAGGCATTGAATAGGCTTTATACGACTTTTTTTCAATCACTTGGAATTAAATTTTGAACCAATTAAAACTCATATTTCACAAACACGTAACTATGAGGAATTTCGTGTGATTCACACAAACGAAAAGGAAATTATAAGATGCAGATTTGCTTAATTGTGCGTCTCGTATTAATATGATTTAATGCAGTGTATATCTAACAGTTACTTGACTAGCTAAATTGTGTGTAACAGTAAATATGACTTTTTAATTTGTATTTCTGTGACTTATACATTGTTCTATTAAAAGTGTCGTGCACTTTAATATGTTTTTGAACATTTTATTAACTGTTCTGCACCACGTTATCCAAAACCCTGTATCAGCAACTTATTTATAAAAATTAACTTAAAACGTGTGCGAAAAACAACAGCAACAATATCCTTGTACACTCTTCAATCAACACGTCAAAATTATCAATTTCGCCCGAGGCGTGTCAAAAAGAATTAGTCTTGATTTAATAACGGTCACATAATAAAACTTGTTTTCGTTATTTGTTAAATTTAGTAGATCTACAAACGTTAATAAATATCATTGTATTTTATTTCATATAAAACATTATAATACAACCGATAGATTGGACCAAATAGGGCAATAACTGCAGGAAAAAAGCCTTTGACAGACTAAACACTCTTCCGCGGTGTTTCTTTTAAGCGTCATGTGTAGCAAACTTAAGAATATTTGTATTTTACATTACAGAGAAACAAACATACACGAATATTATGTTCAACGTTTGCCATGGTTTTACATAATTTAATTCACTGGTATCTTCATTATTGTTAACAAAACTGGTATTGCATGATACATGCTATTGAATATATCTTTACATACGTATTGCTTGGCATTGAAAGTCACGAACATACTCCATCATGTGATTGTTCGAAACCATATTTTCAAATTAGTCCAAAGGGAACGGTATTTTGCAATTGCTGTCATGTTTACGGTAAAATTTGCGCCCATTCAATAATAAAGGTAAAAAACCACAAACAGGTGCATAAAAAAAATTGAGTTAATGCTTTTCCAAAATATTTCTTTCAAACTCAATATATATTCCAGCAACTAAATTATCAGTTACGTAACTTGTAGATGATAACTTCATTTCATCTCAAATTGGGTTAAGAAACTTAACTTCTTTTGATTTTCGTGCAAAGCTATCTAGGCAAACACTAAGGCATTGCAACAACAACACACATATATTTTACCAAATTTAAAACAAAACATTTATTAGCGTATGCGAAAATAAAAATAAAATATTCATCGAGAAGCAAACGACATGAAACAGATAAAATGTGCTTGTAATTTTGAAAAGATTTCATTTTTTATCATACAGGACGAATTAGTAAAAAAAAATATCTTCATAAGCGACTGCAAAAACCAATCGAATATTAGCTCATAGCATAAAGTTTCCTTTCATAAAATCGCTTTTTTTCAGCGCATGTTTCTTTGGTCTATCTTTTTATGTATCTACGGTTTTCAATGTGAGGTCATTCAAAGTGACATGGTTAAAACACACTCGATCCTAGTAGGCGTCAATTCATTTCGTCTTTGATTGAAGATTTCATGTCTCATTTTAACATACTAAGATACAATTGATTAAACATAATTATTGACATGTGTTTGCTCAATTTACAAGCATCGCACGATTTTTTTTAGTTATTATTGCTTGGCAAACTTTAGCTTTATTCAAAACGGACATAATATATTCTGTATCTTAAGTTGCCTTTTCACAGATTTTGGCATGTATTGAAGTTTGTCATTAAATGCTTTATATTGATAAATGTTAACATTGGGTCTAAACATCTCCATTAAAAAAAACAAGACTTCAATTAAAAAATAAAAATAAAATAACCATCAAATACTGACCCCTGGAGCCATGGAGCAAAAGTCTACCGCTCTATCCACTAGACCATCCGCGCTCATACCATGAAGAAAGTATTTTTTACTTTATATATGCAATACTCGTAGTATCAACAAATACAACGACAACAGCAGAATTCTCCAAATTATTCAATCGTTTCGCGTTGCAACGCTTTATAATTTTCAGGTTTTTAAATCGTCAAAAGATGCACATAATGGATATTTTAGAGCATGGTAAATGTTCAGTATTAATGTTTCCTCACAAATATCATAACCTCAGGGAAAATTTGCGATTCTGAAACATTTTTTTTTCAATTTTGTCAATTTACCAAAGCGTGAAAAGGCCCCTTTAGGCATCTTGATCTGAAATGCTGTCTAGAAAGTACAATTCTATTACATTTATAGCATTTGTTTAAACATATTGACACCATTGAACAGATACAAACATAAACATGGTTGACCTTTTGCTCTTTTTAAAAACTATGCCAGATTACTAAGTAACAATATTGAATATTGGTATACTTGTGTAATGACTTTAAAAATACTGGCTTATTCGAACTATTATTAGCATATGCCAATTCATTCGAAATCGAAACAAAAGTGCACTCACTTCATAAGACCTTTTGTCAGACACTGTAAAGTCCATTACCGAGTCTTCAGCTTTAATAATGTACTTAGCGATTGATGTATACGATTTGTAGAACTGCCAAATAGGGTTTGTTATTCCATTGTCTAAATCATTATATTAACGTGTATAATAAATGTTGACGGGACGAGCGATGTGCGGGGTTATGGAACACATTTTGGGCGCCCTTTGATATAGTATATTAAGTGTTCACTAAAATCGAGGCATGATTGATTGGATATATATACTGTTGCTAATTTAAGGCTGTAAATTAGGTACATTGTCTGATAATAGATATGATACGACTGTATGGGAGTGAATCAAGGTGACAATACCGAATAGTATGTTGCTTTTCTAATTGGTTGTTACGTGAGAAAACCATACAAAGCATTCCGATAGCGGGTTATACGTTATTAATGACACATTTGAAGTATATTTATTTATATTAATATGTATACACCTTCTCATTTAAGTAGAAGCTATGTGAAACATATAATACAATAAAAAATACATAATTAGAATATTATTAAACAAATTCCCGTTAAAAGAAGAAATAGGTACTGATGCAAGCAGGTTAATCTGGGAAATAACGAGTATGCACCGATGTACAACTGTGACATCATCTTGGTAACAAGAACTAAAACATGAGCTGGCATTTACTAAAGATGCATGGTTTAATTATTAATGTAAAGGTGGTTATTGCAAAATGTACACACTATTTATTGGTGACAGAAAGTATTACTAAATTTATTTTCAAACCAAGTGTAAATTGTATCAATACACTGTACATTAATACGCTCTCAATTCGGACTTAACAGGGTAATCTATCGAAATAACTCACCTGTATAATTTGAACAGACCAATCAGCAATCGACATATTCGAATAACGCAAATCGGACAAATGCTGTTTCCTGAGGCGAAAAACGGAGGGCACCATGGACTGAGATACGGGAAATGAGCAACTGTTGTTTTCAAGGGACTCTGTCTTTGAAAAAGGCATCTCAAATCGAGGAGACATTACAAAGGATCCAAAACTTAAACATTAATACATCTTATAAGAATACAATAAAAGTTTAAGTAATCTGAAAAAAATAAAAAAAGTTTATTATAAACACATATAATACGAACGAGTGTTTATAGGATTTCTGAGATTTTTTTTTTACAATTTTGGTTGTGTCTGTTAGGCAATTGTCTTGCTTACATTATTTTGATCTGTTGCTATCGTCATTCACAACATAATGCTCACTTAATTTTGCAAATATACATAAAGTAAAGATTTTGTGACAAAATCAATAGAGAAACTTTATTATAAAATGCGATCTTATAGTAGTTGCCAGAAACTTATTGACAGAGAGTGAGACACAAAACAAAAGCACTTGACAAGGCACACACGTACACAATAAATGCAAAACATGAACACAACTGAGCATCACCTTGGAACGGTGAATGCAAAAGCACTGGGGGTTTAATCCGGTTTAAAGGAGCTCCAAACATAACACTTGGACCAGAGTTATTTATTAAACATTTAAGTGTACATACAAATAACCGCATAGCACCATAATCTAAATTAAATAGCAATAAAAGAAAGTCCGTTTCAAATAAAATACACGTTTTACTACTCAGTATTATATACAGACAAAAGCACCTGAAACGCGACATTCTGACGGATGATGCAAATAAACAAAACTAATACTAATATTAATACTAATACTAAAACTAATAATAATACTAATACTTATACTAAAACTATTAATTATAATAATAATAATAATAATAATAATAATAATAATAATAATAATAATAATAATAATAAAATAATAATAATAATAAAATAGTAATAATAATAATAATAATAATAATAATAATAATAATTATTATAATAATAATAATAATAATAATAATAATAATAATAATAATAATAATAATAATAATAATAATAATAATTATAATAATAATAATAATAATTAATAATAATAATAATAATAATAATTATTATTATTATTATTATTATTATTATCATCTAAAATTGAAACAGATAATTATCCGTTTATTGTTGTAACATCTTATGGTGTATTAGTGTTTTCTTTATATGTATTAGGTGTATGTATTCATGTTTTTCCCAAACATTGTTTCCTGAGTAAATTATAAGTATCTATATTACCTTGTGTTTGTTAATCCGCAACAAAAGCATGCAATGCAATCGTTGCACTGTAATTGCATGACCACTTTTCGAGAGAGAGACGTTTTTGTTTGTATTAATCACGCGTCCTGCGAAAATGGGTATCAGGTCTTACGCGATCATAGTAGCTTCAGCCCAGCCTGCGCATCCACGCAGTTTGGTCAGGAGATACCATGACATGTATAAAAACACACATTTTCTCGTTTTATCATTAGCGGACAGCGTATCTCCTGACTAGACTAAGTATGCTAGTATGCAGATGGTCTGGTGGTAAGACCTATTTTCTCATTACGTTGTTTGTATTATAATCCAACTCCAGTTTCTCACATTGGCCATCTATGGAATGCCGCTTTGCTATGCTTATTGCTAAATGAATGATATTTTATTATGGGATTTTAAGTTATCATCGATCCTTTGTATGTCACCGTTTGCAAAATCATTTCTAGCGTTATCAAACACGTTTAGAAGTTCAGTTTTATACATACAAACACTTAAATTTCAAATTAGAAATTTCAAGTTGATGTCTGGAATTGATTCCTTTGAATTGTTAAATACAACTATTCTTATTCTAACATAGCCAAGATTCCAAATA
Source organism: Dreissena polymorpha (assembly GCF_020536995.1). Classification (NCBI taxonomy): domain Eukaryota; kingdom Metazoa; phylum Mollusca; class Bivalvia; order Myida; family Dreissenidae; genus Dreissena; species Dreissena polymorpha. The sequence goes on along the minus strand of NW_026273326.1, from coordinate 308,760 downwards.
TGATACCATTTAATGTGTGTATGCCGATGTTCCGATGATATAAGAAAACATATATGACGTATATACTATATATAACCACATGACGTGTATCAATTTCACAAGTGATTAGTTTCATATGACATCTGTTATTTCTAATGTATGCTTCTATATCAAAGAAGCTTTGGTGATCCATAAATGTATCCGGTTGAACTCTGCAATCTTGCCATCGTTTGAATTTATTTGTATGTGTATTTTTTAAGGTCTATTTTATGTTATAAATTTTATGTTTGGGTTTACTTTATATTCATGTGCTACCTCAACTTCTTCACCGTCGTTCCTTTTTCGTGTTTATTCGTACAATATTATTGAAACACCATTCTGAATAAAAACAATTTCAACACAAGTGCGACATTTTATTCTTGTCATAACAATCTTAAAATACTGGATAATTTCTTAGTTACAGTCCAATCTAGGAAGGTACCATGGTAGCTCCGATTCGTTTATATACTAAGTATTCCAAATCAATATGTTTAGACACTATATTGATAGGAAAGAACCCGACTCCCACGTTTACGGAGAGACTGTACGATGTTTATTATATGCAGAATACAACGCGCTGTATAACGTCCTACTCAGTTCATTTACAGGTATTAATGCAATTTGCAGCTAAGAATAAGGATGATTGCATCGGCACCACAGTGCGCTTATATTCAGAATGGCCTTTTGTTTTATCATTATTTATACATTTAATAAATCTGGGAACTATTCGATACGCTTAATGATTATTTAATTACCATCAACATGCGCCTATATGCGGACATGCCTTTTATGGTTATTAAATGCTTTTGATAAAAGTGTGAACTGTTCGATACGCTAATTGGTCTGTAAAATATATTAACATTCCTAGCTACGCTCCCCATTTATTAAACATACACAGCGAAACATACACACACCAAACACACATACGTGATATATATCATTTCAAAATGATGTTTTACTAATTAAAATTATAGCAACACGCTAACCACCAGTGCTCAAAACGTATTGACACAATAAAGATTCGGTAATGTAGCTTTTGCACAGGCATAAAGTGATAGTGATGCCTCTGTAAATCCAGTACACTCCTTTTATCGACAACATTAATTATATTTGCAGACAAAACGTTAAAACACTAGCATTACAATGCATTAATTACACGCGAATATGTTTATACTGAAATAAATGCAATTTATTTGAATTATAAATTATCTTAAGTATTTACTAAATTATTTTTTTCTGTTAGCTGGGGATTTAAGAGCAATGGTGCATTTTCGTTTTTTTTTTATCCAGCGGAACCGCGTTTTGTGCCTTTTCTTACCGATGCTGCAATGGAAGTTGGTTATTTACGTTTTATGTTTGAAATGGCAATTTCTATGTGCTTCATCCACAGTGGTAACACAACAGAATGGCAATTTGTTGTGCTTATTGCCGTTTTTTATTTGAAATAATAAAATAATATTTAGCAAAACCAATCGCGAAATGTGAAATGTATACTCCAGATAAAACGATAATGATGATTAACGATGATGATTGCAACACGTCAGTCTCCGTTGATAATATTTCTGGAAATGTTTTATTCATGAAACCTTCACAATACAGGTGAAATATTGCCATTCTCACGTCAAAGCCAATCCTTTTATGAATGTTTTCATTTTACCGTCATCGTTGACATCAATTATTGTATCTAAGTTGTTATTGTTTTGTAATGTCTTTTTAATTGTTCCTTTTGAATATAGAACAGAACTTTCTGTAATTGTGTACTCAATGTAATGTATTGTAATCAATTACTTGTTAATTGATGACTGGAGTGAAAGCGAAGTAAACTACACATGTGTATTAAATTATACAAGTAAATATTCAGAAACGCATTTTGTTAGTACGGTTCACGAGTATGATTTATATTCAATCAAAATATATTGAAAATATATCGCTTTGCGCTGTTTATGTGGATTATAAATAATAAAATATTCAAATTATCAGCAAGTTTGTATACGCATGTTACGAGTAAATGCAAAAGCTTTGCAATAAATAATATTGTCATAATACCTCACAAAAGATGTACTAGTATTCCAATTTAGAAATGTTAATTTGCTGAGTGATTTATAAAAGATTTTAAATGACGTATTTGATTTTACCCTAAGATTAATAAATCACATTTTCTGTCATGTAGAATTCTAGTAGAGCATTTGTGTGACCAACTGAGCGACGGGAAAACCTCAGTACAACCATCCACTAATCAAAACATAAATATCTAATCAATTTGTTTTTTTTTTGCAATAAAAGGTTGAATGCATTTCTTTTTTTAATAGTCATTTATTTGTTTATGTACCTCTCAAGTTGATTTCCTGAGTTCTTAAGTATTATCATAGGGATGAGCATGATTTTCACGAACGAAGAAGATGAACACGGTAAGATTTTCCTTTAACCTCTGACCCTTGTGTTTGCAGTTTTCATTTGTAAAATATAATTTATCTCCAGTGAACCACATATCACATATGCAACGGAACGGAGCGATTTGAATACATTTGCTAAAGAGTCACCCGAGGATCATTCTCATAAAGTTTCTTTAAACATGCTTAGCGGTTTGGGGGGGGGGGGGGGGGTGGGCGGGGAGAAGCTTTTCGACTAAAAAGTTATCGGCCGCACGGACGGACGAGCATTATTAAGATTTCCTTAACGCTCCCTATGAACAGTATGTGCTCAGGTGTGCTTAAATGACTGACATTACATCAATACTTTGTTAAAAACAAATACGGCATTATGAACAATATTGGAAACATAATCACAACCTTAGTTTGATGTTTTTATTGTTCATTTAACATTCAAGTAAATGGTTAGCAATTGCAGAGAGAAACAAAACAAACACAATTGTATTGTTTCTCATATTAATCGTTCAGCTCGCACGAAGAGTAGGTAAACTCCAACTTCACTCGTGACATGAGATCCTTATGTATCCATTGTTCTTGTGACACACATGAGCAACTGCGTTATATATCTGTGTGTGCATTGCACGAATACAGTATTTGAAATATGAACGACTCACACACATATATGGCATAAAATTGGCTCCGTGATATTAGATCATCGATCATCATGGTACTCGTTGTATTTTGAACATGACATCAAACAATTTACATACGTCTAATTGCCAATTTTTTTTAAGGCTTTTATTTTACACATGATTAAGGTCTTGAATTGTGATTACTTATTTCCCAATGATTTGATATTGTTTCAAAATCTGGTTGTAAAGATATACATAATAATTATTAACTAAATAACTAAACATTCATTATTCCTTGGCTAATTCTTGAAGATCATGTCATTCGATATAAAAGGGATTTCGAAATTGCTACCGTTCTTGTCATTTGATTCTTATGCAATTATGGGTATTTTGAATGAATACGACCGCGTTTATGCAAAACGTAGACGTAATATTTTGACAGTTCATACACCGATGAAATTCGGAAAAATGCTGTTTAGTTTTTAAATGAAAGCATTTAAACGAGTTTCAAGTTTATTCGTCTTACAAGACAACTGGATTATGTTTTACATGGCCGTTATTAGAAAATATATATGGTTGGTCATTACTTTATCATGCAAGTAAGAATGAGTAAAAACCCTATCAAATCCATTCGGAAATACGATATTGTATGTTAATTACAACGTAAGTGTAGATCATAAATCGATTTATGACTGTTTTTTAATATCGCGACCATTTCATGTACACGAATTTATTGGGGGAAGAAAATGAGATATTTTTAGCTATTTAATGTTTGTTGAGCTTGATTGCAATGAAATGAATGAAATTGAGATAAGATAAGCGACGTCCCAGCTGTCCCTTCAATTGATGAAGGGTGTTTGAAACGCTGTGTTGCCAATACGTAGCATACCCTCGTCATTACAATGGTACTTAGTGCGATTGATGTCGATTCGATCGTGAGGATTTTGTAACTTAAAATGGACGTAAGGAAGACTATTTGTCTTAGTCAAAATGTGTTAGTTTCGGCATGCTCTCGCTATAATCCATTTTTTTTATCTTCTTTATTGTTGTGTTTTTTGCACACATTTCCAAATATTTAATTTTATCTATTACGGTTTTCCCGGCTATGGTATTACATGCACAGAAAAATCCAATTCGCGGACAATGACGTACGGCTACAAAGGGTAACTCGATAAACTCTGTCACTGGTTAAATCTGAATTATAAGATATATTTTTATTAAACATTTTATTGTATTCGTGATTCGCTCCATGCTACCCTTTAACATTATCTTTTATTTGATATTATATTTTATATTTATTTTATATTATAATACAAATTCAGATCAGAACTATACCCGATGTCAAAATCCGCGTCATTTTTTAAATAGTGTGAACGAAGTGGCTAAGTGATTTTGAAACTGCTCAAATGTGCGTCGAATACTCCATTATTATGCGCATGCGTGAAAAAAAGCTAGTGAGTCGTAGCACATTGGCAACGGAGAATATTAGTAACAGGACGAACGTAGGAGAGTATTGGCTCTGTATGATATTGGTTTGAGTTCAGATAAGAGACAGGATCTTGTTTTGGACTTAAAATTTAAAAGCAGGTATGGATGGATGTTAACTACACATTTGTTTGATTGCTTTGTTCAGTGGTATGTACTGGTACATTTGATTTAGTTTTGTTTAGAAGAATTATATCGGGTACACATAATGCTCGATATACATGCAATTTATTTAAGTAAATAAACATGCATGCGGTTTATAGTATAAACAAAAAACGATTAGTAATAAAACAATAATAAAAATTTATAATATTACTTATAATTTTTTAGAAAATGACTTTGGTAAATCAAACTAACATTGGCGTTTTCCTTCCAAAGTTCTAAATATTGTATTTTAAACTGTAAATTAGTAGAAATTACTAAAAAGATACATATACGTTAACGATCAATGAAATAAATAATAATTATGATTTGATTTCATAATTCAAAGCATAAATGATGAAAACTTATTCCCAATGATGGTTATTTTTTGCTTCATGTCCGGTATTAAATTGCTTATACAAAACTATGTGCATTTTATGGTAGCCAATCTGGAATATACTTATTCATAATGATGCTTATTTGCCGTTTCATGTCCGGTATTAAATTGCTTATACAAATCTATGTAGATGTTTTGGTATCCAATCTTGAAATGTTGGGAAGGATCGTTATCTAATGTTGTTTAAACTTGTTCCCTCACCCTATTTTTGTTGCGTAAAACTCCATAACAATGTCAACGGCATAGTCATTAAAACGTGCTCAATTCTATGCATATATTTTTTATATAAATGCATAAGAAAAAAAATGTTATAAACTGATCATTATCAATGAGATCAATTAAAGTAAGCATTTTCATTAGTGTTTAATTAAAGACAACTGACTTATTACCTTTATCAAACAGCTAAAACACATCAAACCCAAACTAACCATACTAATAATAACGGATGTGGTAAACATAGAACGATCAGTGAAATTCATCGGAGAAAAAAACAAATCATCTTTGTGTAACTTGTATAATAACATAAGGGCAACTAATTTATTTTCGTAACTGAAAACATACATTCCGCACTGAAAACTATTATTTTAGGTCATTTACCAATGATTTTGATCAAACGATATGCACTTAATGATAATATGATGTTGTAAAGTGAATGTTATTGAGACATATTGATCATGTTCACGTTTGTATGCGAAACAATGAATATCAATGTAACATTTAATAAAATAAGATACACGAAGATGTTGGATTCATAAACTTCAAACGCAAGATAAATGGCCGCTTACTATGACCACTAGGCTATTACTACTCGAGGCATTATTATATATACTCGTTGTCTACTGGACGCATCGGTTTTGGCTTCAACGATTAAATTATATTAACGGTACAAATTGGAAATCGATTACGGATACCGAGGGTTATACATAGCATATACAATTTTCTTCAAAATTACACATATGAATGAATAACTGTACAGGCCAATTGAACACGTGTTCGAAAACACATTAACAAGATGCTTGTACACACAACAAGCAAAATTGTAAATGGATACTTCGAAAAAACTTATAAATCTGGATTTTATTATTCATGACATTTAAAAACGTGTTTTCTGGTATTTGTTAACTAAATTTTGGATCAATTAAAACTTTATTTGAAGTCATTTTAATTGTTTATAGAGCGTTAAAATTAAACCGATATTTGTTACACGGAGGGCATTAACTGCGGAGAAAAGTTTTATGACAGACTTTGCAACAAAGCTAAGGTGTTTCGTCTTGAGATTCATGTAGCTTATAAATTGTATTGTAACTTATAGAGATAAAAAGAGACACTGCTTCAGAGTTTGAAATGCATTGACCTTTTTTTTTAATTATGCCATTATTTTTCATAAAATATACCTGTGCAGTTATACTGATGACACACTTAACATGTGGCGTTTGCGTGTTTGTAAGGATCCTTTCTACTTTCAATTTCTTGGAACGACCCACCCACGTGTAATTTTATAACGAAAATATGACATAAATTCGGAACATTATTTAAAAATGATACAAATAGCGATAATAAAAATGACGTTTCATCGTGGTTATTTGTTGTTTACATACGATATCTTGCTGCACTGATAATAACCACCTCAACTGGATAACTAGGTTTATCTACTGTTATGTAGTATGTAATTCTTTAACTGGTGATGTATTCTTTAGGTTAGTGTATTTAAGCATCATCTTTGCTAAATGAGATGTGGATATATTGTAATCGAACTCTTAAACAAATATAATTGCTAATGAATTTTAGAATTATTACTTCACCACGTTGATAGATGTGTTTTTGTATGATATTATTAACAAATGAAATCCGGCAATGTCATACTCATTCTAGAATTTTATCAACTATAATATATGTATGCGAAATTAAAAAAATATATCATTATAGTTAAATAATCGTTACACATGAGTTTTGATTTACATACCCTGGCATTATTTGGATCAACTGACACTTCGAATTGATATTTTGCTCCAATACACGATCGAATTATTTGTGTATTTTTTATATGACCAATGCTATAAAGATTTTCATGTATTCAAAATAACATTGCATTAAGCATGTTTTTATAGAATCTTTAATTTGTAAGTACTTCTTAAAGAAATCAGATGCTAATTTTCTGATCCAAAAAGTAAATAAAATGAATTATTATTTAATTGATGAATTGTTGGTTTTTGATTGATCATGGAGTAAGTAATTCTCATCCCGAAATCATTTGAAATTACGATGACACAATTACGTAGGGCTTTAAAAAAAGGACAAATGCATTACAATGTGTTTTGCGTATATACAAATACAAATTTTTCTAAATTTTAAATTAGATTGTATGTAATGATCGATTGATATGGTTATTGTTTCTATTTTTCACTTGCTATTACTCGAGCAATGATTTAGTAATATTACTGGCTTTTAAATGGCTGCACTAAACTTGTACTTTTACATCCATTAAAACCCTTAACATGCAAACTTCCAAATGTGTCCTGTTTTCTATAGGCTAAAGGTGAAGAACAACGAAGCAATCTGACATTTTACTTAACGTTGAATAATAACGCACCTGACATAGAGTTTGTGATTAAGTATTTGTTTGTAAATGGATAAAGACCACTCATAATAACCTTAAACAAGCAAACTTTAAAGCCATCCTGTATACGTGCTCTAAATACTTTAGGTATCCAGACACGTATAATTCTGGTATTGAACTTAACGGTGAATGCAAAATGACATTTTAATATCAGTACTGATTTCGGTAAATACAACTGTAACGAATTCTTAAAATAGGTATATCAATGCAAAGATATTTGTCAGCAACTCAATTATCTACCAGTTGAGTTAACTAGCTGTTAGCGTGCGGTGATGGGACTTGGTAATACTTGTTATTTAATAAAGTCATATAGTTCATTGATATTCCAACATAAATTATCTGTATTCAACGCTAACATAATATTCCATTGTCCAATAAAAGCATCTCCCTCGTATTAAATATATTGCGAACTGAAAGATTTCTCATTTTCAATGTGTAACAATAACAAAGAAATATTTGCAAACACTCCGGACCCTGACCTTTAGAATTGATGATGTGTGAAAACATTTTATCCAGAGAGCATCATTAGATGAAATCACTTGCCTTTTTAATTAGTGACTAAGATATACCCATTGTACAGAGAGAAACAGGAAGTTGGTGTTCACATATAAAGGTACATAGGAAGTTGGTGTTCACATTTAAAGCTACAAAGGAAGTTGGTGTTGAGATTAATACCGTATACTGCATGTTAATGTAAGTTACGCGTAGGTAGGTAGGTTATATGCACACTTTAAAATGCATAGTATTTTACGCTTGTGTATACAGTATAAAAACACATTTTGTTTATTAGCAAGTTGTTCATATTATATAAGGATAAAATGTACATTTATGTACATTAAGATGGGACCTTCATAAATATGGCTTTTTTGCAGATACTGAATTGAAAATTGCCCTCCACTCATCTTTGATAATTTACTAAGTGATTAATGCATAAGATTAGTAAAACTGCCACATGGGTTTCGCTAATCTTTTTTCTTCCTAACTTCGTTACCATCTAGAGTAATGTTGAGGGGAAGAGCGATGACAAAGGTTATGGAACGCATTGCGACGCCTTTGATGTAGTCTTTTTGTTCTATAAACATAAAAGGTGTTTTATAGATA